>NC_065522.1:21459980-21480206 GCF_006386435.1 Epinephelus moara | reverse complement strand
GATATCTTGGTTATCCTGGATCAACTTATCCTTGATCCAGTTTCACAAAAGCAGGATAGGGGGAAGTGGGATATGTTTTGACATAAGTTACCATGGAGATTTATTCTGTGGAGCTAGCCTGCTCCAGACCAGGCTAAATTCCAGGATCTATTTAATCTCATCCCTTATCTCAGTCAGCAGTCACCACAAACGGAAACCAATAGTTATTCCACTGCCCACTGCACATTGTTATCACATTCAACCAGACCCACTGTCATTATTTAAACATTTGTGATCATTAATTGCAATCATTTTAGATAAATGATGATTTTAGATGATTTTGCAATCATTAGATAATTTACAGTTTTCCATAGACTATATATAAAATACACATCCCATATAAATATAAATACACATGAAAGAGTAACATGATGTTCCTTTATTGAATAAGGATAAATCAAAGCAAGTAAACCATGAGCTCCTTTCAAAACTGAAGTCACACAGTGACTCTACAAGATAGAAAGCACGGAATCAAAGCATATTATACAACACAAGAATAAATACACATTCAAAGGTCTGTATATGATACACCCCGCATGTCTGCACACTGAAATAAATGCAGGACAAATCCATACACAACAAATGAACAGACAAATGAATGGATGCAGTAGCCTCCCTGCAAGCTTGTATACACACAGTATACAGCACAAACAACATAAGAGGCCAAATCAATTTAAATTGAATAAAAAAAAACAAATTCCTCTGCCAATGCAGGCCATATTTAACTGAAATTCACAGCATGCGTCTCTGCCACTGCAGGACATATTTAACTTAAATTTAATGCATGCATGTTAACTAAAATAATTTAACACATATTGGTCCCTGACCAGCCGACCACTGTCGTCATCAGGGAAGATGGCAGGATTGTCCCAGTCCATGTGTGATGGCACTCTGGGGGCCCTCTCCTTCCTCAGGCAGGCCACATTGTGGAGGACAGCACAGGCCATAGTGATGTCACATACCCTTAAAGGGCTGACCCTTAAGTGGTTAAGACAGTGAAAGCGTGCCTTCAGGAGGCCAAAGGTCATTTCGATCCTGGCCCTTGTCCTGGCATGGGCATGATTATGGGCCTGCTGTGCTTCCTGAGGGTCTATGTATGGTGTGAGGAGAAAAGGCTGGCAGGCATACCCCCTGTCCCCCAGCAACACACCAGAGAATTCACCTGTCAATACAAAATCTCATCATCACAACCTCATAAATAGAGTGACATTCTTGACACAGCCATGATGTAAAAAGCGGTTATTAACAGAGGTTGTGTGGCTCACCTTGTGATAGGCACTGATAGATTCCAGAGGTCCGAAAGACTCAGGAGTCATGGACTGGGCCGGGCCACTTTGCCACAACATTGCTGATCAGATAGTCAGCATCGCAGACCATCTGAAATGATAAGATGAAGACTATTAAACCAATCAATGCACATCACAAGCAATGCACAGTGTTCATTAATCGACAATATCAAAACGTAATGTTCACCTGAACATTAATGCTGTGAAAGGATTTCCTATTCACAAAATCGGGGGATTATATATGTATATATGTAATATATATATATATATATATATATATATATATATATATTTATATATATATATATATTCTATATATATTCTTATGATCAATCAGCATACACATGGAGCATGAGGAGCAAACATAGGATAAGATAAGGTAAGATAAGATAAGAGGAACTTTATTTATCCCAAAGGGAAATTCAATTACGTCAGTGAGCTCATGTATTTATCAAAGAGTTATACAGTCTGATGGAGTTGCATTTACACAATTTCACTCACATCTGCAGTCAATTTCAGTTACAATTTCAACTGATTCATAATCAGAGTACAACTACGTTTTCGGAGATGTTAATTAACTATTTGGATTGTAATTGTGATGGCTTCAGCGGAGCAGTGAGTGTGTATTTGTGCACTACTTACGCATTCAGGCCGCCTGCAACTTTGCCACGCTTTCTCTCGTTGTTTTATTACTGTGGCGGTGTTGCCTTTCTTTATGATTTGATCCTTTACCTCTTCGTAAGCCTCCATGAGGATTTCTGCCTCCGACGGGGTAAAGTACGCTGCTCTCGTTGCCATGGTGAATCGGTGAATCTGTGATCGATGGCGGGGTCTATTTGAGGAAGCCGCGTGCGCGCACTGATCCAGGATTGGTTTCACCTGGCTTGATGAATCCGTGTCTGCTCATCCTGGCTTGACCAATTAAGCCTGGACGTTCTTGTTTTGGATTCGTTGAACCCAGCTCAGTCATTTATCCTGGATGTCTGAATCCTACTTTTGTGAAACGGACCCCAGGAGGAGAATCAAAATGAACACAAAGAGACACAAATCGACGACAAAGCCTCACAAAACAACCAAAAAGACACAAAACTATCTTAACAAGACACAAAATTCAGTCAATAAGACAAACATCTACAAAAAGACACAAAGGAACCACAAAGGGACAAAAAACAAACACAAGGAAACACAAATTAATACAGAGAAACATAAAAGGATAACAGGGATGCAAAGGAACTGCGAAGAGACACCAAATAACTGGAAAACTGGCAAAACAATCACACAGAGACACAAGATGACTACAGTGAGACCCAAAACAACTTCAAGGAGAGACAAAACAATCCCAAGGGGACACAAAACAATTAAAAGGACAAATAAAGCTACCACAAAGCCACACAAAACAACCAAAAAAGACAAAATTATCTCAATGAGATGAAAATGTAACTCAATAAGACATTAACATCTACAAAATGACAAAAAAAATACACACAGAGACATGACTACAAAGAGACACAAAATAACTACAAAACAGGCGAAATAACCACAATTTCTATTTTTGGTACTATATTGTATCTTATTGATTATTTTAAAGACAATTTTAAATCTTTGTCTTTTTGTTTTATTGAATATTTAGGTGAGATAACTTATAACCCTTTAAGGAGTTTTTCATCTCACCTGCACAATCTGTTTTTTTTTTGTTGTTGTTGTTTTTAAAACCAATTGTTTTAATACTGTGCAAATAAATAATACGAATACGAAAGAGACAAAAAACACCACAGGGACACACAAAGCATCCAAAAAAGACACAAAATTATCTCAGTAAGACAAAAATGTAACTCAGTAAGACCCAAACATTTTCTAAAAGACTGAAGAACCACAAAGAGACACAAAACACCAAAAAAAGGCCTCCAAATAACCACAAGAAGACACAAAAGGACTAAAAAAAGGACTGTTGATTGTTGCAAAGGAACTGCAAAAAGATACAAAATAACTACAAAAACAGGCAAAGCAACCACAAAGAGGGACAAAATGACTACAAAGAGACACATAACAACAAAAAAGACATCATAGAGACACGAAACAACCTCAGAGAGACACAAAAGGACTACAAAGAGATGGAAAGGAACTGTAAAGAGACACAAATGACTAAAAAAACAGACAAAACAACCACAAAGAGACACAAAATGACAAAAAAATACCTCAAAGAGACACAAAACAACTTTAAGATGACACAAAAGAACGACAAAGAGATGCAAAGGAACTGCAAAAAGACACAAAGTAAAACAACCACAAAGAGAAAGGAAATTACTAGAAAGAGACACAAAATTACCAAAAGATGCATAACAACTACAAAGAGACATATAACAACCTCAAGGAAACACAAAATGACTACGAAGAAGCACAAAACAACAAAAAAGACCTCAAAGAGAAACAAAACAACCTCAAGAAGACACAAAAGAGATGCAAAGGAACTGCAAAGAGACACAAATAACTACAAAACACTCTAAACAACCACAAAGAGACACATAACGACTACAAAGACACACAAGAACCACATGGAGACACAAAACGACTACAAAGAGACACAAAACAACTTTAAGAAGACACAAAAGGACTATAAAGAGCTGCAAAAAGACAAAATATCTACAAAGAAACATAAAACATCTAAAAAAAAAGACCTCAAAGAGACAAAAAGCAACCTCAAGAGGACTACAAAGAGATGTAAAGGAACTGCAAAGAGACACAAAATAATTACAAAACAGGGTAAAACAACCACAAAGACAAACAAAATGACTACAAAGAGGTGCATAATAAACCTAAGGTGACACAAAAGGACTACAAAGAGATGCAAAGGAACTGCAAAGAGACATAAAATAACTACAAAAACCGGCAAAACGACCACATAGAGAAACAAAATGACTGCAAAGAGACATAAAACAACTACAAGGAGACAAAAAGGGACTGCAAAGAGACACAAAATAACTACAAAGACATAAAACACAAGGAGACATAAAATGACAAAAAAGACCATGACGAGACACAACACAACCTCAAGGTGACATAAAAGGACTACAAAGAGGTGCAAAAGAACTCTAAGGAGAAACAAAGTAATTACAAGGAGACACAGAATGACTACAAAGAGACACCAAACAACCTCAAGGAGACACAAAAAGACTACAAAGAGACACCAAACAACCTCAAGGAGACACAGAATGATTACAAAGAGGTGTAAAGGAGCCCAAAAAGACGCAAAGTACCAACAAAAACAGGCGAAGAGAAACAAAAGGACTACACAGAGACACAATACCACCAGTAAGTCTGTGTGTCTTGCTCCTGTGTGGGAGAGGTGGTGGGGCCCTTTGTATATCGGCGCCCATGGGCACATTGTGTCATCATCCACCCATGGGAACATGCACAAACACACAGACTGACAACCCTGGATCACTCGTATTATGCTAGTCTCACTGCTCAGTCATGGAAGCTATTACACCAGAAATGGGCACACTGACAAATCAGACTGGTTGCTGTTGGCTGCCAACAGATGCACACACACACACACACACCGGCACACACACACACACACAGACGCACAGACGCAGGTTAGGCTGTAGCATAGTAGGGAAATCCACCCGTCAACCCCTGAAGACAACGAGTGGAGCATCTGTGTCGGTAATTGTCCACTTTTCTGAAGCGTCCTTGAGAAATTCAGCTGTGGGGCTGCTGCGCTGACTCATCTGGTATCGAAGGATCGATAAATACCATCGCACACATGCACACACTAATACACACACACACACACACACACACACACACGCGCAGAGCTCCCATTTACTCATGTCTGCTGGGGCTGGTGACTCAATTACAGAGAAGTCAGCCAAGGGAAAGCAGAATGTTTGACCCGCTTTTCACTGATTATTTCCAGAGATGCTGTGTACATTTTTATATATAGATACAGTCGTTCTCCATGTATATATATACTACGTGTTCCCTCTGCCAGAATGAGTGGAAATAATACTTCCATTTCCTCTGAAGGCTTGTAAATGCATGCATGTGTTTAACGTACATGCATGAAAGCTAAATGGCTCGTAAATACACACGGCTGCTTTCCATTTAGTGAAGAGTTGCCCTACTTCCACCGTCCTCTTTTTCCGTTATGCCTGCATGAGTTTTTGTTTTAGCCTCTGTTCTAAGTGTTTGTATCACTGCCAATAAATGTTGCGTGTGTTTCCATTACTTGCAGTTTCTCATTTTTTTCTCTGCCCGAGCATGTTTCCACTTTCTGTTCCCCTTTTGTGTGCTGTTGAGTCTTCTTTCAGGGATTCCCCGTTGTATGACTTTGGATCCTTTAAGCCTCTGGATAAGTTCGCCAGACCTGAATGAGTCATCCCAAAATGTAATTACGAGCGCTGACTGTGGGAATCTTAATTGAAGCAGAGCAGGAAAGGAGGGCGTCTGTGCGAAGGAGCGAGGCAGGCAAACAAAAGGAGGGAGAATAAATTATGAACCAGGCAATCTCAGCCATCTCAGTCGGAAACAAACAAAACTTAACTGGGGCAGAATCTTTTATCGTATTCTTATAATAGCTCGTATTTCACGCAGAGAGTCTGCACTGTTTGTTGAAATGTGTTGAGGAGTTCTCTCGCTAACCGAAAGCCGTGCCACAGATGTGGTAAGAGTTCACATCCCTCAGTGACGCAGCGTGTTGCTCCCACATTGCTGCGAGATAAATGCTCAGCCGCGGCAGAGTAAAATTAGGAAGTTGTGCGTGCCAGGGGCGAGTGTGTGTGTGTGTGTGTCTGCTTTGTGTGGTCTTCAGTCAGCCGTGTTGTGACACAGCTCCTCCCAGAGGTAGATTCAGCTCTGCAGAGCATGCAGAATTCATCCATCCATCCGTCTATCTTCCTGCTGTTAACACACATGCTGACATTAAGTGCAATCTGTAAATTCACATACACATGCACACACAGCTGTGGCTTTTATTTGCAACTTCTTCCCCCAACGCTTTCTTTGTTCTACATACCTAATTACTTTGACAAAGAAATATTTCTTTCGCAGCACTGTGACTTCTTTTACAGAAGGTTTACTGTAGTACTTCCTCAACTGGTTTCTCAGATGACCAAAAGACAGAACTTAGGCCTCGATCACACAGAAAGCATTTCAGCAGCTGGAGGTGCCCTCTTGTAATTGTTTTTAATGAGAATGAAGCTTTTTGCTTGCGGTGTTTGAGTTGCGACGTGCCTCATGTTTCTGCGCTCTAAGAACCTGGTGTTTTGCCAGAGTGCTCTAAACTCCTTGAGTTGAAAAAACTCAAAAGTGTCATCTCTTATTTCGTCATCTTTTTTCCCCATTGTCCAATCGGAGGATTTGAGAGGCGGGCCTTCTGTGGTGGTCACGACAACTAGTTTACAGTTGGTAAATAATGGAGGAGAAACTGGTGGTAGCGGTTGACGATAGACAGCAGGTTGTCAAACTGCCCCCGAGTCATCCTAAAATATACCTGGAAACGGCCATCATTGAGGAGAAGCTCCTGGACCAACTGGTGGTACTCCCCATGATCCACCCTCTTTTTTAGGGTCTCATGTACCCACACAGATCTCTGTTTCCCTGTGACCAACAAACTATTTACTGACAGCCTCTCACCCTCAACCAGAGCTACAGCAAGTACCCTCTGCCTCAACATATTAGGAACTAGCTACTAGTTACTGTAAGATCAATAAAATGAATAAATGATGGATTGATTACACAGGAAGGTTAGAATAAGGAGGTGAGTCCGTGGTCGCCTGGCAACAATAAAAAGACGCAGCAAGTGTTTATTTTTTCACTAGTGGCATACACTTTCTGTGTGATCAGGGCCTTATGCCTCACATTGTCTCAACGTGTCCTCATATAACAGTTAAGATGAAATCCTGTGAATTAGCGCCCCACGAATGACATCACGTACTCAACATGAAGTTCCTTACTTAACGTAAAACTAAATAGGTTAGGTTCAGGCAAGTTAAGTTACTTTGGTTAGGTTTACGAAAAGAAACATGGTGATGACGGGCGGCACGGTGGTGTGGTGGTTAGCACTGTCGCCTCACAGCAAGAGGGTTGCCGGTTCGATCCCGGGTGTGGGAGCCCTTCTGTGCGGAGTTTGCATGTTCTCCCCGTGTCAGCGTGGGTTCTCTCCGGGCACTCCGGCTTCCTCCCACAGTCCAAAGACATGCAGATTGGGGATTAGGTTAATTGATAACTCTAAATTGTCCGTAGGTGTGAATGTGAGCGTGAATGGTTGTTTGTCTCTATGTGTCAGCCCTGCGATAGTCTGGCGACCTGTCCAGGGTGCACCCTGCCTCTCGCCCGATGTCAGCTGGGATAGGCTCCAGTCCCCCCGCGACCCTCAAGAGGATGAAGCGGTTAGAAGATGAATGAATGAATGAACATGGTGATGACGTACCTTAAAATGAGTCAAAGTTTACTCAAAGTTCGAACACTGGTCTCTCGGGGGACAGTCACACGAGCAAGCCATGTGTTTGTGCCTATGCACCACCCCAACCTGCTTCTGTCTGTACTCCTGTCAGTGCATTAGTAACATGATTGCAGCCTTCCTAAATATGTAGGTTATACACGACTAACTGGCTCATGATTGTGTAGGAAATGCACTGTTTTTGGTGTATTACTTTTTGTAGGAAAACTGTCAGTGCATGAGAATAGCCTGCATTGTCTGTAGCCTGTTGCACCAGCTGTATGTAGGTTATCTCCAAAGTTTGGGTGCCAAGTTGACACTAAGCTGCAGTACTAAGATGTAAGATTCATCTTGGCTACTCTGGCGTGAACCTTGACTTTGAAAATACATTCAAACCAGATTGCATTTGAATTGAGGCATAGCAGTTGCAACCTGGTGCAGGTCATTGTGCAGGTAAGAGCATTCACTCTGAAGGATATTTTCAAATGTCTCAGGTTTTTTGGGTGTCAGAAGTGAAGGTAAAGCGGCCAAAAAGAAGGGGTTATGAAGATGGATTTTTAAATGTACCAGCATCAGTGTAGATGAAGTCTAGGAGCCGTGTCATATGTCCTCAATGTAATTTACACCTTGATGCCAGAACATCGGGGCACAGAGGAAGATGAGACTGAAGGGCACAGGGAGGCTCAGCACAGAGTGGACTCTGTATGCAAGTTTATACGATTGTTCTAAAGCCATCAAGTCCTTTGCTTCAGATGTGATGGGACTGTTCTTTATTTATTAATCTAGGTCTAGGTACGCTGTCTGAAGGGTTACTTGTGGGTCCAAAGGTACCACACCGAAAGACTTTTATGAAAAAGGGGCTTAAGGAGAGACACGGAGCTGCTCCTCTGTTTAATCTGTATGTTCATTAGTCTACAGTGGCACATCGGTCTGTATTTTTCGCATACACGTGTGGGAGACAGAGCTGCTTGATTGTGTCAGGTGAGCGTTTTGTGTGAGATGGATCATAGGGCATCACCATTTTTTCTTGGTAGTTGTAGTCTATTGTGAGACATGGAGACAGCGCCTGGATGCGGATGACAGATGTGTTTAAAACGCAGCGACAACACAGACATTTCATATACAAGATGTATATAACGTGGGCAAAGTAGATTCATTTGTAAGGCCATAGAAATGACTTTACAATGGATTTAGGGCCTACTTGATTCTTTTATACTCATAGTTTTGAGTCCTGTGCTGCAAACCTTTAAACCTCTGTAGCTCCAGTGCT
Organism: Epinephelus moara; assembly: GCF_006386435.1. Classification (NCBI taxonomy): domain Eukaryota; kingdom Metazoa; phylum Chordata; class Actinopteri; order Perciformes; family Serranidae; genus Epinephelus; species Epinephelus moara. Next base: position 21,471,169 of record NC_065522.1, on the reverse strand, counting down.
GTGTGCAAGACGTTAACATACAGCCCTGCTATTTATTTTATATAATTTTTCATTTATATGTTGTGCAGCTGTATATTTTTACACAGTGAAAAAAAATCCCTGTCTTTGCGTTTTATTTTGATCACAGTCTGTTTTTATAAAACTGCTTGTGACATCTGAAAATGTGGCTTGCAACTGAACATGAAGGTATATATTTCTGTCCATGTCCCCCAGCCCTACCTAAACCAAAATAAAAAACTTTTACCCCCTTTACAACTGGCATTAACATGCGTTTTCTGTGATTGGATTGCAATCGGATAGCGCTTGACCACATACATTTATACCTGGTATTAATATGCGTCTCTGGTATCCACATCTAGATCCGTTTGCTATCTGATCACGATCCTACCCGCTGACCTCACATCCTCCTCTACTTCTTCTGCAAACATTTCCAGCAGCAGACTACAACATCATATCCTGTGCGCCGCAATAACAACAACAACAAGATGTTAGCCGCCCGTGAAGTGGCGTTATTGTATGGACACTTTAGTCGATTTTCTTGTTCTTGGTAGTCGCTACCCGGTGAGGGTTGTTGTTGTTGTTGGTGTGTTCTTCTTCCTTCTTCCTGTGTCCAGCTGGCCCACCTCACTTACGTATTTCCGCCCACGGAGTTGTTGTGTTGTTGTGTTGTTGTCTTGTGTTCAATGTAGTCACAATGCATCTCTGGCCACCTTCAGTAGTGGTTTGGCAGATCAGATACAAAATATGTCCTTAATGCGTTTCAAGTGTATTTACACCTGTACTTTCATGTGGTCAAGAGCAATCCAATTGCAATCTGATCACAAAAAAACGCATGTTACTGTAAGGTGTAAAGGGAGTACTTTTTTTAAATGCCTCTCCTGTTTTGGACCACTCCCTCCTCCTTCATAAGTCACAAACACATCCTTAAAACGAGAGTCTCAAAATGTCATCAGTGATTATTTCTATGTTGTGTCTGTGTGTGTGCTAACTAACTGAACAAAATATAGCAACATATATCAGCTGTTATAATGGCAAGTATGAGTCAAAGTGTTGAAACTTGAATCTTCAAAACTTTCAGTAACACCCAGAACTCTAAGGTTTTTCAATTGTAAAGCATGTTGTTTGTTAACATTGCTGAGAAATACCAGGTGTCAACAGCAGAAACTCTGACACTTAATTGAATTCAACCTTTTTGAACCTGTTCTTCTTGTAAATGAGCTCCAGCTTTAGGTCAAATTGCCCCCACACCTTCATTACATACATCTTTTCATATGTTGTGTCGATCTCTTCTGCTCCCTGCTGGCCGACAGGCACACTGCCACGTGTGTGAAGGCCAAATAACAATTCAGAGAACAATTCTCCCTGCCCTTATTTACCTCTGTTTACATGCAGCACTGCAAAGCCTTGTTCTGCCTCCTTATTCTTCATCTTTTCAGAGAGATTTTAAAGAAATTTCGAAACCCTGAGATACATTTTTTAGGTTCTCTCATTTATAATGCAACTGACTTGACATATTGGATATGAGTTGACTTGTTTTGGTTGAAACAAGGTGCGGCAAATCACAGCTACTTTGGCTTGTAAACCAATAATTTGCTTGCAGGACTGGTTTGGAGATATTTAAATCATCAGCGAGGGTGCGTGAGTTTAATGATTCCCATTTAGCCACTGTATTTATTTCAGGGTTGAAACACAGAAGCAGGCTGAGGATTACAGCTTTTCTCAGATGTCTCCTCGGTGTCACGTGTTTGTCTCTTTCTGTGTGGTAAAATGTGATAAGCTGCTGATTCTTCTTTGTCTTTTGTTGCTGTGCCCTACATTTCAAACCAATGAAAATTTGAGCTGAGAGAAGTGTCAGTAAATCCAGCCAGCGGCGTGATAAATTTGGCAGCACCAGACATAAGACAGGGCTGACTGATCTTTGATCAGTAGTAGAAAGTAATAAAGTACATTTACTCAAGTGCTATTATGAGAATAAAACAGTTTTAAATAAGTCAGACAGAACAGATACTCTGTGTACAGGTACATTTTTCCAACGAATATATATTCCTGAGTATTTCCATTTTCTGTTACTTTATACATTTTATACTTCTGCTACTTTTATGCACACTTTATATCAAATAAAACTCAGTTTATCTCTTGTAATTTAATCCTGAGTGTCTGATGAATGACCTGCTTCCGTTCTGCTCTGTCCTTTAAAGGGATGGTTCACTGGTTCACTCCAGATCAAAGATATTTTCCACTTTCCTGCAGTGCTGTTTATCAGTCTAGATTGTTTTGGTGTGAGTTGCAGAGTGTTGGAGATATTGACCGTAGAGATGTCCGCCCTCTCTCCGATATAATAGAACAATATGGCACTCAAAGGGCCAATAAATACATTCGAAAAACTCAACAGCAATGTGTCTTTACAGAAATCATGACCCGCTTACTGAAGATAATCCACAGACCTTGTTGTGAGCAGTTTCATGTAGGAACCATTTTCTTTCTACCTAAATACACCCACCAACCATATTACTATGCAGAAGGAAGTGTACATCTACTCACCAAGCACCACTGAGCTAGCTAACGTTACAGCTCAGCCGAGAAGGACTCCATTGAGTTTACATCTCATGCTGTCACAAGCACAAGCCTCTCGTCAGTGAGTAGATGCACTCTTCCTTCTGCACAGTGATAGTTTGCAGACGCAGTTCGGTAGAAAGAAAATAGTTCCCACATGAAACTGCTCACAACAAGGTCTGTGGATTATCTTGAGTAACCAGGTCATGATTTCTGGAAAGAAATAAACAGCAGATTAACAGCACTACAGTAAAGGGAAAATATGTATTTTTATTTTAGGGGTGGGCTGTCCCTTTAACTGTCTTCACATTCTGTATATCTTATTCATAGTTTGTGTATCTTAATAAATTTCGCCTGTTAGGTCAGTGAGTTGTAATATTGATGTTTCCCTCTGTCTGTCTGCAGTTCTGGCAGTTTGGCGAGTGGGTGGAGGTTGTGATCGATGACCGGCTGCCAGTGAAGGATGGAAAGCTGCTGTTCGTCCACTCAGCAGAGGGAACTGAATTCTGGAGCGCTCTGCTGGAAAAGGCCTACGCTAAGTGAGACTGACAGATCATAATGAACTCTTAATGAACTCTCAGTCGAGGCTAATGATGTATTAATGTCACATCATCATCAAAATGCATGATGTTGTCGCTGCTGCACCTTTAGCTGTTCAGAACGGATGATAAATACACATGAATAGGGGTCTGCTCAAGTTCCAGTCCCAGTCTCAACTATTGAAGCCTGTAGCTGGTGGCTCCATTTTATACAAAGACGCCTATGACCAGAGTTTCTAGATGCAGAAAATCTGTGTTAAAAAGCATAATTGACAAATACTTGAAGCCCTTACGGACGTATTGAGCAACTTGAGACCACAGCTGCTCCACTGGACAGCTGCAGTCTCTGTTGTAAATTTGCTTAGCTGTAAAAGTGAAGCAGAGCATTGTATGTGCGTGCCAAGTTAAGTGGGCCTCCCGGTTGGAGAGCAGAGAAGAAACAGGAAGTGCATGACGTAAAGTGAGATTTATGCATTGTTAGATTTGCTCTGTTGAGGATGTGACAGAGAACATACTCTGAACTTTTCCCCTCTAACAACAACTCAAGTCTTTGGACTCCATCTAAGGCCTGCTCTCATACCTAACACACTCTTTGAATGATTTTAAATCCTCATTAATCTCCTCCTGTGTCCCAGGTTGAACGGCTGTTATGAGGCCCTGTCAGGGGGCAGCACGTCCGAGGGCTTTGAGGACTTTACAGGTGGCGTGACGGAGATGTACGAGCTGAGGAAAGCACCCGCCGACCTCTTCAGCATCATCAGCAGGGCCGTAGACAGAGGATCACTGCTGGGCTGCTCCATTGACGTCAGTACTGCATCACTTACGCATCCTTTGTTTTAGTTTTAGCAGTGCTGGCAGGAGAATTTTGGATAAAGCCAGGCTAGCTGTTCCCCGCAATTTTTGGCATCTTCCCTCTCATCTTACCTTTGGGGAAAACACAAATAAACATTTATCTACATTTTAACAAAAAAAAAACAAAGAAAAGAAAAGAAAGAAAAAACAAGCCATCACTTCAGTTTTCAGTACCTCCAGCTGGGAAAGACACCTGCTGTGTTTTTAATCGACCCGTGGCTGTTTGTGTCGTGGCTCTTTGGCCCTCAAACTTTGGATTTTTTTTAGCAACCTGTGGCTGCTTTTCCAGTGGTGCTTCAGACCCAAAACATGGTTGTTACATAGCGACCTGTGGCTGTTTTCTGGCGGCCTTTAAAGCACCAAACGTGGATTTTTTTAGCCACCTGTGGCTGTTTTGCCTGCAGCTTTTCAGCCCCCTAATAAGGGTTTATTTATTTGTGACCCATGGTTGTTTATCCAGACACTTTTCAGCTCCTCAAATGTGGCTGTTTTTTAGCAACCCGTGGCTGTTTTTCTAGTGGGTTTCAAGGCACCAGATGTGGATGTTGTTGAGTGACCCGTAGCGGTTTATCCATTTGCTTTTTGGGCGCCAAATGGTGGGTGTTTTTCACCGACCAATGGCTGTTTTTCTAGTGGCTTTAAAGGCACCAGATGTGGGTGTTGTTTAGTGACCGTTGGCTGTTAATTCAGTTGCTTTTTGGGCCCCAAATGTGTTTTTTTTTCACCAAACCGCAGCTGTTTTTGTAGTGGCTTTTCAGCACCCAAATGTGGGTGCTTTTAAGAGATTAATCGCTGTCTTTTCAGCCCTAAAATGGTGGTATTTTTTCGTAACCTGTAGCTGTTTTTCCTGTGGGGATAGTGCCATGAAGGGCAGGTATTTTAATTTTTTAATTTAATTTCCTGGCCTCCCAAATGTTAAGATTTGCTTTGCTTTGCTTTGCCTTATATAATTGTAAATTGTCTCTGGGAGCATTTTATAAACAAAAGGAGAAATGGACAAAATACTATCGTTAATAATGAAAACAGTAGATTATAGTGCTTTAACACCTCTTACAAATCCAACAGGTGTTTGTAAAGTTTGGCTCACTGAGATATACTTTAGTTTGACCCCTGTAGGGGCAGGTTTAAGGTCAAAGGGCTGTACATGCCGACCTGGGATTCCAGAAGTTGGGAGGATTTTCACAGGGGGGTGGGGATCAGGGAAACCAGATGCATTCAAATACACCAACAGCACAGAGTGTACTGTTATATTTATGTTCAATGTACTATTATGTATTTGCTAGAAAAGAGAGTTGTTGTCTGACTGAGTGGGGGTGAACTGAGGAGACTGTAAATAGGGCAGTTTGAGTGAGTGGGTGCTGTAATGGCAGAAAAATGTGGGAAATTTGATCTGGGACCAGAAGAATGGCAGAAAAATGTGGGAAATTTGATCTGGGACCAGAAGAGGGCAGTGAAGATTGAGAGCTCGTGGTGAAAGGGTTGGAGCTGGCATGGATTCACTGTAATTCTCAAGGACAGTGGGTGTTTGCAGACAGAGGGGATTGAACTCTCCCGTCTGTCTTGGTGAAGGTCGTGCTCTGTAATAAGTGCTGATCCGTTTGGTTAGGAAGAACTGCAAATGTCATGTGGTAGGAAAACATGAAGACAAAGATGGAAAAAAACAGCAACAAAGGGAGGTCAATGAGGAGGTAGAACATCTCCAATAACAAACACTGTAACCTTTGCATTTACAGTTTACATTATTACAGTTATAAAGGGATAGTTTGGATTTTTTAAGTACGGTTTTATAGGGTACTTATCTATAGTCGCTGTATCACCTTCAGTAAGAACAGCAGGCATGATCCCAGTTTGGAGAAGCAGACAGGCGTACTGACATGGAAGCTAAGCAATGCACTGCTGTAGATGGGGCAGCAGCAAAATGTATTTTTAACACACAAAAAAAAAATCAATATCAGTTAAAATGGACACTATATATATTTTGTTTTTTATCTTCCGACCAACATCTACTGTAGGTAAAACACTGACTACAGATAAGTACCTCATACAACCCCACTTTGAAAAACTGAACTGTCCCTTCAGTGTTGTAAAAATTAAGAAAGAGTATGGTATGCACACAAGTCATGTCTCCAATTTTGTACGTTAAAGGAACATTTCAGCCCCCAAAATATCATTTGTATAACCATCACTCACCCTGTGTTACGTTTAATTTATGTAGAAAACTTTGTTTTTCTCGTATGGCTTCACTGCAAACGAAGAATCCAAAAAAAAAAAGGCGGCCAGTCCACATGTCACAACAGCAAAACTAAAGTAAAACATCTGCTTACAAGTGTTTTATACGGTATTGTTTTAGCAAAAGTGCACATTTGAGAAGTACTGAGCATACAACTGGACTTTTTGGATTCTTTGTTCACTGTGGAGGCATGCAAGAAAAACAAAGTGGTGAGTAATTGTTATACAAAGTCATTTTGCAGGTGAAGTATTCTTTTAATATATGTGGAATTCAGTTTAATTGTGAAGATCTCTCAGCAGTCTTTGAATGTCATTGCATTTGCCGCTTACATAGGGTGACACACACGTAAACCCTATAGTGTCACTGTGTTTGCATTAGTTGAAACAGCCAGTAATCGTCACCACGTTAATGGATTCCTCGCTCTGTAAAGTCTGCTGACGTTATGAATGACTGTAGTTATCACACACCCTGTCACATGTTGAGCAACAGTGTGTCGTTACTGTCATCCTCCGTCAGTGACCTCTGTTCTCGTCCTCAGATCACCAACTCAACGGACATGGAGGCCGTCACGTTCAAGAAGCTGGTGAAGGGACACGCCTACTCTGTGACTGGTGTGGAAGAGGTGAGCGGCGACAAAGCAAATCTCCTGGCTGAAAATGGCAGTACAGTTATTTTGTGGTGCTCAAAACAGATCCAACAATTTTAGAAATGCAGTGTGAAATCTTAGAAAACACAAAATTTCTGGTTAATTCTCAAGTGGTAAATTGTTTCGAACCCTAATCACAATTTGCCAGCTGTATCACGACACAGAGGGAAACATGCATCTCATGACAGCGCGAGATGTGAACATAATGGCGTCCTCATCAGCTGAGCTGTAACGTTAGCTAGCTCAGTGGTGCTAGGTCAGCTAGCAGTAGATGCACACTTCCTTCTGTGCGGTGATACAGTTGGCAGGTGTAGTTGGGTAGAAAGAAAATAGTTCCCACATGAAACTGCTCACAACAAGGTCTGTGGATTATCTTGAGTAACCAGGTCATGATTTCTGCATCTGTTATTTCCTTTTCAACGCATGTTGATTTGATTTAAGCTGATTCAAGCTGATTTCTCGGTTTATTATTGTGTGTTGTACTGTAACAGTTTCAGACAGTAAATACACATGACTGTGTGCCAGACATTTGTGCAACACACAAACACCACATGACGTAAACAGTAAATATGTGTGACTGTTTCTTCGCCCTCAGGTGGTGTACAGAGGAAGTCCGACCAAACTGGTTCGCATCAGGAACCCCTGGGGGGAAGTGGAGTGGACTGGACCCTGGAGCGACAAGTAAGATTTTACTTTACTCTTTCTACACTAAAACTGCGGTGTTAAATGGCAACACATGTTTACCAATTTCACAAAAGTGAATGAGACAAACAGATACTGTACAGGGTTTAAATGCTGCTTCTGTTTTGTTGGTCATTTTTAAATCATACCATCGTACTGAATCTCGTGCACAAATTGACAAAAGGTTTTTACAGGCGTTTAGTGCCCTTAAATTTAATTACCAAACACACTCTGATCCCAGAAATAAAAAAAGAAAGACAAACAGTAGGGGAGTGGGGTTATCTGGGCTGTTCAGCTGTCCTCAGCACTGAGAAGAAGAGTCAGTCAGAGTTGAGAAATGGGTCCGATTACATCAAGTCATATCACTGTAGTTATGAAATTAAAAAATACCAGACATTCTCCCCCATAGCTGAAATAATGTCACAATCCAGTTGAGCATCTTTTCTGATAATAATAATGCACGTGGAAGTCAGCGCTCGTTGGCATGTATTAGCTCTAGAATTGCCACAGTTATCCAAGTAACGTTGGAGTGAACACTGGAACCATAACTGATTTAATGAGCCATTCGCAGTTTCACTGTACCGGCCGTGTGTACTTAGACTTGCATGGCTTAATCTCTGAGACAAGCTTATGCTACTGGCAGGATCAACCAGGTAGCGCTCTTGCGGGACAGCCGGGTGATTCAGTTTCAGGTGCTACTGTTGTCAGTGCTACAGTTGTTAGCTTAGCAGTTGTTGGTGCTGCAGTTGTGGCAGTGGCTGTTGTTGGCGCTGTTGTCGTGGGTGTGGCTGTTGTAGGTGCAGCAGTGGAGGGCATAGCAGTTGTAGGTGCCACTGTTGTCGGTGCAGTAGTAGTGGGTGCAGCTGTGGTAGGTGCCAAAGTTGTTGGTGCAACAGTTTTAGCAGCGGCAGTTTTTGGCGCTGATGTCAGATGTCAGTACAGATGAGAAAAAAATGCTGGTGTAGTTATTTTTTTGTACATTCACCTCTTTTCTTTGTGACATCCTCAGCTCCAGAGAGTGGGACAGTGTGGATCGCTCCGTCAGAAGTCGGCTACAAAACCGCAGTGAGGACGGTGAATTCTGGTGAGTGGTCTTGTGCTAATGGGATCCTTTCATTACTTGTGTGAAAGCAGGTGTTTTTGATTTTTGGCAGCTGAAGGAAAATCAGCTGATGTGACATCACCGATGAAGGCAATGCAACTAAAGCTTTGATTGGGTGCAAAAAATATGCCCAATAACCATTGGTTACAACCAAGGTCTGCAGAAGACCATCTCTGAGCCAACAACACGTCCAACCTTGAAGCAGATGGGCTACAGCAGCAGAAGACCACACCAGGTGCCACTCCTGTCAGCTAACAACAGGAAACTGAGGCTACAGTTCACACAGGCTCACCAAAACTGGACAATAGAAGATTGGAAAAACGTTGCCTGGTCTGATGAGTCTGGATTTCTGCTGCCACATTCAGATGGTAGGGTCAGAATTTGGTGTAAACAACATGAAAGCATGGATCCATCCTGCCTTGTATCAACGGTTCAGGCTGCTGGTGGTGGTGTAATGGTGTGGGGGATATTTTCTTGGCACACTTTGGGCCCCTTAGTACCAACTGAGCATGGTTTAAACACCACAGCCTACCTGAGTATTGTTGCTGACCGTGTCCATCCCTTTATGACCACAGTGTACCCATCTTCTGATGGCTACTTCCAGCAGGATAACGCACCATGTCACAAAGCTCAAATCATCTCAAACTGGTTTCTTGAACATGACAATGAGTTCACTGTACTCCAATGGCCTCCACAGTCACCAGATCTCAATCCAATAGAGCACCTTTGGGATGTGGTGGAACGGGAGATTCACATCATGGATGTGCAGCCGACAAATCTGCAGCAACTGTGTGATGCTATCATGTCAATATGGACCAACATCTCTGAGGAATGTTTCCAGCAGCTTGTTGAATCTATGACACCAAGAGTTAAGGTAGTTCTGAAGGCAAAAGGGGTCCAACCTGGTACTAGCAAGGTGTACCTAATAAAGTTGCCAGTGAGTGTACTGTGCTTTTTTGGTATGCTTCTGTTTCCCTTTGTAATGTCTGTTTGGTTTATTACAGCAAACAGTTTATGTTTTATCTTTACTGAAACAAGGTTCAACTCTTGGACATCGTGCTGGAAAAAATAACTCTGTCCTAACAGTGTATCTATTTATGTCTCTCAGGATGTCGTTCAACGACTTCTTGCGCGAGTTCACTCGTCTGGAGCTCTGCAACCTGACGGCTGATGCCTTGCAGAACAGCCAGCTGAAGAAATGGAGCTCCTCGCTGTATCAGGGCGAGTGGAGGAGGGGCAGCACTGCTGGAGGCTGCAGGAACTTCCCAGGTATGAGCAAGAGAGGGAGGAAAGAGGATTGAAACTCTTAGATGAGAGAAAGAAACTGTTAGGAAAGGTTTAAATGAAAGGAGAGAAGGATGATGTTTCCTAGAACATAGTATAGTTTTATTTTCTTTGTACATTTTGGAGATTAACTCAGAGTTTCTCCTACTACTGACTGTTGTAGGATCACACAATGGTTATACTGTATTCCATAGGCATTGAATACGTTACTTTTAGGGGATAAAGAATGTTAAAAAACAAAAACAAGGAGGTGTAGAAGGAGAGAGGGAGGATTTGGATGAATTTACCAAAGGAATGTGACCCAGTGACTTCCATTTAAACACTAAGTAACTCAACAATGGCCTGCTTTAAAATACATTTTGGGAATGCCCCATCATGATTGAACACATGCGTGGAATTTGATTGTTTCCTTGATTCACTGACCTAGATAACAGAATCACGAAAGTGTAACAATCTGACCTTTACGACTCTTCCTCCCAGCAACCTTTTGGCTCAATCCTCAGTTCAAGATTGCCCTGCAGCACCCGGACACCCCTGGCAAATCAGAATGCAGCTTCCTGGTCGGCCTCATGCAGAAGGACCGCAGGAAGAAACGGAAGGAGGGCAAAGACATGGAGACCATCGGGTTTGCCGTCTATGAGGTTAGCTGCCGTCCAACAAACACTGCTTGTTAAAGTTCCAGTCTAGGAGCTTAACCTGGGGCTTCTCATGACTTCTAAGGATGCTTTCACACCTCAGCTGTTTGAACCATTTGGTGATTTAAGAGCCTATCAATCAAAATATCATGTAGTATTTCTTCATGAACAATCAGAGCCTATAATCCCCAACGGGCACAGACTCACCAACAGACACTGATTAACTGAATTCACTGTTGTCTGTGCCGGGTACGGCCCACAGCTGCCCCAGAATCTACTACCCCCCAGTTGTTGAACTGTGGATCAGACAAACATGGATGTAAACTGTTTGGGATTTATAGTTGTGCGGCAGACCTTACGCTATAGCCTGCGACACGGCCTACGCTGTTGTGAGCATTTATACTTGTGTGGTGGTGTTTCTGTGTCACTCTGCAGTTACACCTCCAAAACACTAGTCGGCGATGGAGGTTTCTGTGAAGTGCTGTAAAGTTTAGTTGATTCAAAACACACATTAAACACACATTAAACATGGCTTAATAGCGACAATTTCAAGCACAAGTACTCAAATTGGCTTCACTATAACTCGCAGCATTCACAGACAAACACTTGTCTTTATCTGGACACATTTTCCCCACAAATACAACATGCTAATGTTTTTAGCACAAGC
>NC_065522.1:21371101-21459936 GCF_006386435.1 Epinephelus moara | reverse complement strand
CTCATATGAAGCCAGGATAAATCACACACAAGACTTAAAATGTTATTTTTGTGGAGGCTTTATTGTCTTCACAATTTATTGTTTCTTATCTGTGAAATTAAAGTAAATAAAAGCTTCATTCCACAGAGGGAAATGGTTTCAGCTTACAGAAATAGACAGGAGGTCTGCGTCACTATGACATGCAGTAACATTTCTGGGGAGGTTCACATTAGGTCACGACGTAGGCTCTTTGTCGACATGGAGCCACGCAGAAGTATGAATTCTGCAACTTCCTGAGAAGCAATGATTCTAGTTTTCCGTGGTCTGAGCCAAATGAACCAAACTACAGCTGTGAACACACCCCAAGAACCTCATTTGCTGCTTGATTCCTCCTTCTGTTTTCACTGCATTTCACAATCCAGTTAATTTCTGAGTAATACTATACTACTGCCACTTGGGCAATGCTGAAATTTAGTTCCAGTAACTTTTACCCAAAGGGAGCAAAGAAAAGTGGAAACAAAAGCAGCACCCATGACAACTTTTGATCATTAAATTCCTGGCTATCTCAGTTTGTCTGAGCGACTGTCTTTCTCATCGCTGACAAATCTCTACATTCTAGTTTATTCTCTGTCTTTATGTTGTTCCAGATCACGTGCATCATTGTAATAATCTGATTTCCCCTTCTCTCTCTCCTTTTCAGATTCCAAGAGAGGTATGTGTTTTATTTCTTTCCACTTCTCTCTTGTGATTCAAGAACAACCTAAAAGTTGTCAAATAGCTCGATTATAACATTTAACTTAGAAGTTGAAGGCAAAGCAAGTTTTTTTAAATGGCACATTTGAGCAATGTCATTTCAAAGTGCATTACACACAAAGTGCAATAGAAGTGATACAAAAGGATATCTAAATACAATTCAAAACAGTAATTAAAGAGCCAAAAGATAAGAAAATAGAGGAAATCTAAAACTGTAAGACAGGAATAAAATACAAGAATAAAAGTTACAGTGCAGCGTAAGAAATTATAATTATTTGGTTTCATTGAAGGCAGCGGCAAACAGAAATGTCTTTACTCTTGATTTTGAGATTCTGAGAGTTGCAGCAGACTTGCAGTTTTCTGGGAGTTTGTTCCAGATATATGGTGCATAAAACTTAAATGCTGCTTCCTGTATTTTGACCCTAAACCAAGTAAGTGATGAGAAAGATGAGGAGTAGAAAGGTTAAAAGAAGATAAGAGGAGCTGTTTTTAACAAAACAATGTTAAACCTTTTAAAGGATTTATTGAACACAGACTATCTTGCTCCCCTCTCAGTTTAAAGGCCAGTCAGGAGTCCACCTGAAGCGTGACTTTTTCCTCACCCACGCCTCCAGCGCTCGCTCGGAGCTCTTCATCAACCTGAGGGAGGTCAGCTCGCGGTTGCGACTGCCGGCCGGAGAATACATCATCGTCCCCTCTACCTTTGATCCGCACAAAGAGGCCGACTTCGTCCTCAGAGTTTTCTCTGAGAAGCCAGCTGACTCAGAGTGAGTGGGAGCAGAAGATACTTGGGGCATGATATGATGTTTTGGAGAGAAAATTGGTCAAAATAATTGTTTTTCTGTATTCTTCACTACAAGATTATTTTCAGAATTATTCTCAGTAGAGTGTTCCTCAAAACCACCCGTCGAAGATTACTGTTACTGAATTTGCATTCAAAGGTTCTGTATGTAACTGGAGTCAGCATCCTGTTGCTCTCGCTCACACTCTGCAGGCTAGGGTTGAGCCAAGTACTTGGATAAAACGAGTATCCTGTACAGATAATGTACTTTTCATATGTATAAGTATCAATCAGGTACAAATGTGTCGATAGCTGTACTGACAAAACTGATCTGAAGCTCAATCCTTAGATTGTTCTGTAAGTAGTTTTCTAATAGATAATAAATATAGCAACTCCGGTCCCGCCCATTTTCAGTTTAGCCACACCCACTTCTGGTTCAGACTCCACCTATCCCTAGTGTATTTATGAATACAGATAATTCAGTTGGTTGAACAGATACAGATATAGATAATGGTGTACTTGCTCATGCTTACGTTAGCTCATTGGCCAACCAGCTAGCTGTGACTTAGCTATGTGGCAAAGATCTGTTTTCGGTTGCCTTGGAGTGGATTTAGCATTTTGCGAACCACCTCCGAGAGTCTAGATGCGTCAGCTGATGTTATCCACTCAACACAGTATTTTGGTACAGTTGGTAGCTAGCGATTAGTCCACATTAGCAAGCAACGTTAGCTATTATTAGCCAGGTAAAACCACAATATGACAATATATTTCACATGATGAATTGATGATGTGGGGCACTGAATTTGACGAATTGCACCCCAAGGTACTTACTTCCCGCCTCTCAGTGACATTACTTGGTAGGGAGGGAAGCAGACGGCAGCACTGCAGAATGACTCAGACCTAATTTAGCAACTGTAACAGCTCAAATTCAGCTACAACAAACCTTAATGTTAAATGTCCATCATGGAAACATCGCTTGTGTGGACTCTGTTGTGGTGGGCACTGGTGTCTGGTTGTCCGGCTCCATTTCTAATCTAACGTTAGCTAGTATTACACGCTCTTAGCACTGAAGTTGAGCTGAAATTCAAGGCACTTGGAAACGCACATAACGTAACATCCTTTGAATTTTCCCACAGTCCTTTTTACAGAAGTCAGTCCAACAGGTTGTTACGGGCAACCAAGAAAGTTGGGGAAAGTCTCAGTTAACGTTAAAATATGTTCACCTATTGGCAACAAAAAGCGATTAATACATGTAAAAAGTTACATGCAGAACCTCACAAAACAAAATAGAAAAAAGACAGGTTTTAAAAAGTAATTTCTTAGAAATACTTAAAGAACATCATGATGAAAGAAATTATATGTTTTAAAATAACCAACCTTGTAACTTTACATTTATCTTCTTTCCATGTCAGGGAGCTTGATGATAACGTTGAAGCAAAACTTCCAACAGAGGTGAGAGGATGCAACTGAACTACAACACCCGACCGCTAATGATGCGTTGAAAGAAACTAGATGCCAACTGAAAACATTTCTGTTTGCGTTTCAGACTGAGCTAGATGAGAGCCAGATCGACGCCAGCTTCAAGAATCTCTTCAGACAGCTGGCCGGGCCGGTAAGCACGCTCAGCGGGAAGTTCAGCAGGAGTTTAGCAGCTTGGAGAAATATTGTTTATGATATGTAAAATGATTTACTCTTCTCTGTTTGTGCCTTCAGGACATGGAGATCAGCATCTCAGAGCTGCAAACCATATTGAACAGGATCATCAGCAAACGTTAGTAACAAATACATTTACTCTGGAATTACAAGCTTGCTCGTAACGTTATGGAAGTAGGAACAAGTATTTAAACTGTTACAGTATAAAAAGGCAAATTCATGAAGAATGGATCATGACTGGTGATAGCACCGTGAATCGCGCATCACTTGTAACTTCTATCTGTGAGGTCCCATTCACAAAAGACATCACGCTAATGACATTACAGTGCAAACATGCCTATAAAGTTTGCAGCTCAGTGCCCTTTTTTGCATCAATAATTAAAGTAGCAAAGTATAAATGTTGCCTTTGCGTCAAGAACAGAGCAGGCAGAAAAATGGCAAAGACATATTTAGACTGCAAGCGGCAGCTCCAGACCGATAAGATGCAAAGGTATTCCTCAAAAGGGGCCAATTTTGTTCCAAATATATATGACCTAATTTAGATATGTGCAAATACGTAGTACAGGCACATTGAGACGCTATCTGCTTGGCAGCACAGTTAGGGGTGCATTTCACATTTTGCAAAGTGCTTTTGAGAATTTTGTGGTTTCTTTTTGTCTTATTTGTGCAGGATTAGTGGCCGCAATTTGCCAATCCTCCAGATTGTTAAATGTGTTCTTCCTCTTCTTTCTTTTTGTCTTACTTTCTCATGCTAACAGATAAAGACCTGAAGACGGACGGCTTCTCGAAAGAAGCTTGTCGCAGTATGATAAGCCTCATGGACGTATCCTTGTTATGGCACTTAAATATCAATTCCTAAACATTAACTGAACATAAATATGATAAGGGGAACAAGCATGTTGGATTCTTTGGATTCCTTAACAGAGTACTCCACTGATTTAGCATTGCACCTCTATAACATTGTTCAACCTATGATGAAAGAACTTCTATGAAAATGAAGTGCTTGGCAACCAGACCAGGCCTCTAATTGAGACAGGCCTTTACTTGTCAAAATGTGTAGCTACACGAGGCTAGTAAAAAGGAGTGGGTGTTTAATTAGGACTCGGCTTTTAATTAAAGTTTCACGGTACCTATCTAGCTACCTAAATAAAACTTAACTTTAGTGGATCATCAGACATTAAGTATAGAATTAATCAGCAGATGCTCCGGTTCAAAGTGAGACAAAACTTTTTCATGGATGTCAAATTTGAGCCACAATGAAGGCCAAAAGGTGGCCTCCAACAGACAGTAAGGCTTGTTGTTCATAGCCGAGCCGATTTCCGCAAAACTTGTGGTCCCTAATGGCTGGCTAAGAGGAGCAGGGAGTCAACAGTCGATGATATAAAAAAGACCAGACTTTGATGTGTAAAATCAGTGGAGCTACCCCTTTAAATTGACTGCTCAAAGTAGTATCAAAATTTGATTCTGTTGTCGCACTCATTGATCAGATGAACGTCACTGTTGTTCCTTGACTTCATGGCTCAGACGGACGGCAGCGGCAAGCTTGGCCTGACAGAGTTCCATGTCCTCTGGGAAAAGATTAAACGATACCTGGTGAGATTAAACACTGACGGGTCAGACGGGGAAGTCAGGATAAAATAATATTGATTCTGCTTCATGGTACTTGCGTCAGCCTTTTGTTTGTTTTGATGTCTGGCCAATGGACTGGTTTTTCAGATTCTTGTTTGCTGGTCTGAAAGCTTGTTTCTTTTCGTTCTTAATTTTCTGTTTCTTTTCTTTCTGTCCGTTCTCCATCTGTCTGTCACCATGTCAGACCATATTCAGGCAGTTTGACTTGGACAAATCGGGCACCATGAGCTCCTATGAGATGAGAATGGCTCTTGAATCTGCAGGTACATGTCCTTTTTGTTTCAATAACAAGACAAAGGAAAGAAGGCATTTTCTCTTTTCGTCACACATTTAGAGAGTGTTCCCTGCTCGATTGTAGTTTTATAAATCTTTTTGTTCTTGTGGTCTTTCTTTCCTGTTTGTCTTCTTCTCCTTCAGGTTTCAAGCTGACAAACCAACTGTTCCAGCTGATCATCCTGCGCTACACAGAGGCCGACATGTCTGTTGACTTTGACAACTTTGTCACCTGTCTGGTCCGACTGGAGACCATGTTCAGTGAGTCCCATTAGTGCATACCTTTGATATTGTTAAAGGAACAGTTCACCCACTTGTCAGGTGTTTCGTTAAAAAAAGGCAAAGAGGCCAACGTGGAGCTTATCACCTCACTTTATCACAAAACAGTCAGACCCAGATCAAATAATACAGTTTGTAATTGAAATAAATAGCATATAATACGTGTGTGGGTTGCTGGGATTCATACTCAACTAACACAGCATAGTAAAGGAGCAGTGCGAAAGATTTAGGGAGATTTAGTGGCATCTAGTGGTAAGGATTGCAGATTGCAACCAGCTGAAACTTCTCCCGGTTAGAATTCCTTAAGTGTTCATTGTTCAGGAAGTTATCCAAAGAGGTCTCTTCCTCTCCAAAACAAATCACTGAATAAAGCAGCTGATACAAAACACACATTAAACACACATTAAACATGGCTTAATAGAGACAATTTCAAACACAAGTACACAAATCAGCTTCACTATAACTCGCAGCATTCACAGACAAACACTTGTCTTTATCTGGACACATTTTCCCCACAAATACAACATGCTAATGTTGTTAGCACAAGCCTATGGCATTTTACATTGTACAAATTAGCCTAGTAGCCAGCGGACTTTTCCTCTACTCATATGAAGCCAGGGACAACAGCAACATTTAACAAAGGTAACGTTACAAAATTCAGCTCCATTACAACTGACAAGGTTTACCAACAAAACAGCTGTCTTATACTAAACACGTTTTCCAAACAAATATAACATGCTAACGTTACTAGCACAAGCCTATGGCATTTTACATTATATAAATTACGCTAGCGACGATGAAGCCAGGATAAATCACACACAAGACTTAAAATGCTATTTTTGTGGAGGCTTTATTGTCTTCACAATTTATTGTTTCTTATCTGTTAAATTAAAGTAAATAAAAGCTTTGTTTCCACTGAGGGAAATGGTTTCGCCCCATGCTTTGGATTCCCTCCCCTTCAAACATTTATTGGGTTCTTCTTCCCATGTTACACTTCCACAAAGTGTCATGAAAATCAGGCCAGCGGTTTTTAATCCTGCTGATGGACAACAAACTATGCAAAAACATAACCTCCTTGGTGTATGTATCAAGAGACTATATTTGTTTTTGTCTCTGCAGAAACCTTCCAGACCATGGACGCAGATAAAGATGGTTTAATGTCCCTCAACTTCACTCAGGTATGGCCACATGTCCATGTGAACAGAAATACTGCCACATACCCAAACACAGTCTTTGATTTACAGATTTTATCAACTGAAACATTTTGTGTTAGATATTTACTCACCATTTCTGTGCATAAAACACCTATCATTATTTATAATTAGCACCCCCTAATTTACACTCTCTCCCTGTCCCTCAGTGGATCACCCTGACCATGTTTGCCTAGAGATGAGTGGACTCCTCTGCAAATGTTGCACTGCATCCTGCTGCAGCTCCAGGCCTAGTATGTGTTGTTTCAGAAGTGCCTTTTCCTCCACCTGTTCTTCCTCTCGCTGCTGAGGCCCTACGTAGCTTAAAGACTGTAAATTCATCTTTACAGTGCCTACATTGGAAAAATGTGCCAATTCCTTTATTTGCCACCTGTTTTGCCAACAGAAGGAAGCTCATGTCTTTGAGCCTGGCGGTCAACTCTGCAGTAGCACTGACTGTGAGCGAGAATGTTTTTAGCTGTACGAACATTTATTGGATGCAGAGGACGGACATAAACATATTGGCTAAATTTCAGGTGGTGGAGACAAAAAACTTGTATTGATTTGTAGCTTGTTTGTTTGGAAAAAAAAAAGGCATCTAGACATATGTTTTCTTAAAAGTTACCTCCTTAGTGTAGGTTTAGAGAAAGTGGAAGAAGTAGAAGTAAATTTCTAAATTAAATATTCAAATAAATTGATAGTAGGCCTGTCACTATTTACGACTTTGGTTGGATAATACTTTGTCCCAGAAATAATTGTGATAAACGATATTATTGTCATTTGAGACCATTTCATGCCACTTATATAAATAGCATAACACAAGTACGGTGTTTCAAAAAGAAACAAACGTTTAATTCTTAATGATATTCAGACATTGAATTTAGGATATGAGTAAAATATTAGCATATTTTGTAAAAAAGTAATTAACACCTGGTAATATATACAAGAAAGTATATATAGAATTGTAATACCATTATTGGAGTAGTCCAGAATTACTCAGTTTTAGACTAAATTTGGCCAACAAAAACAAAACAAACGATTAGCGAAGCTCTGCAGGCACTTCGCAGTTATCTCCATAATCTGGGCCAGTGTGCTGCAGTCTGCTCCCGGGGATGGACGGCCTGCGAGCCAGGTGGTTTGCTTTTGGATTTCAGGAAATGGAGGATGAAGTTGTTGAATAGTTAAACCTCAAACGACGAAATGTTTTAGCATGTTGCCATGAGTTGCCAAGCTAACGACTATCAGGACTGTGCATGTTTTTCTCCAAAAGTGCAGCTGCAGGCTAGCGGTAAGCTACACTGTGTCATCTTTTAAGTGTTTTATTTTTCTTCAAGCATGCGGCAGTAAGGAGACAAAAAAAAGGCGAAACCCTGCTGTTTATTCTGGCATCATGTTATGTAAACAAACATGCATGTAAACACAGGTGATATGTCCAATGTCCATATATTGTAGGATAAGTTGACAATGTAATTATAGTGACAGGCCTAATTTATATAATTGACTAATAAACACTACATAAAATGATATGTCTTGATGCCACATTTGTTGGCTACTTTTAGCAGGATTTAGCTTAGCATATTTTAAGCGGAATTCCTGAGCTGGATTTTTCAACTTGAATATGAAAACCATTTTCCTTTCACCTAAAATGTATTGTTAGGTTGTCTATATTGGCGGCTGGCATCAGCCAAGCTGGGCTAATTTAGCCTGAGCTAAGCTAAGCTCAGATAATGAAGGAAATGGAGGAAAAAAAGTTGCTAACTAGCATTTCGAAAAGGTGTTTTTAGCTGTCCACATTTGCTGAAACTCAACCAATATGTTTAGGTTTGCTCCATTTTATCAGTCGGCGAGTTTTGCCCTTTTAAAACAAATTAAGTCAATTAGTGGTTTGTTTTTAATTGTGTTTTTTGGGGGGATTAGCTATCAACAATTACTTATTAATAAAATGAGCTCTAGATTGTTTGAGATACTCCTGCATTTCTACTCTTTTTGACAGATTTTTGATTAAATCATTTAATGTGAAAACAATCTAGTGGTCAGTCCACTAAGGGTTAATGTGAGGACAATCTTCAAAACGCTCCTCTCAGAGCTTATTTTTTGTCAAAGATAATTGACGATGAGCCTGCTGTCAGTTATCACAATCTCAGTGCCAGCGATATGGAGAGCTGCTGAGTGTGCCAGCTTGTTCTTCAGCTTACTCTTTAACACCACACATTCAGCACATATGAATGTGAGGATTATTTATCTCTGCTCTGCCTTTGTAGCGACATTGCCGGCCGGGCATTTTGTGTTTACATCTTGTGCCAAACTTTGCTTTCACCTCAGCATCAAGAGTCCGCTCATGACGCTTTACTGGGCCCTGCAGTGCAGAGACAATGGTGGTTTGTTGTATCATAGAGAATGTGTTGGGTTGTATTTCTTTAAAAGTAATTCTGTTTAGCTTTTAGACAGACGTATTATGCATGGCACTTTTTACTGAATGTTTTGGAAAATATGGAAAAAATTTTATATTATGGTTGGAACTGGATGTCACAGTGGTTTAAAAAAGGGATGCGTCAGCCTTGTTTAATCTTGCCTTTCAATGGGAACAAGAACACATCAGTACTTTAGGTGAAGGTAAACTATTATGCAAGATGGACGGATATGTTGGGTGCATGCATGTGTGAAATGTGATATGTCGTCTGCCTGCCTAATTTCTGTTCAACCAGGGGAGCAAGTGTTTTATTTTAAAGAATTGTATGCCAAAATAATGTGTCACATTTGGGGGGGGGGGACTTGAAAGTGTTTAGGTATGGAAGAAATACATGTAAAGTGTTATCATTTTCTTATCAAGCAAAGAGTTTCAAGTGTTACAAATACTCAAAATGTTTGTTCTGCCAATTATTTCTTGTCTTTCTGTAAATGTCAAGAGCTGATTTTGAAACATTTCAAAAAGTGACAGCCAAACCCTTAAATTTATACGATACTCCGACAATGCCAGCATTCATCTTTCAGTCTTTAAGTTTTAGCAGCGTAATGCTTATGTAACGTTATCTAATGTTTACAGTGGTAGCATTCTGGGACCCTTTGGACCCATTTGTCTTGCAATACATTGGTTTACTGTGTAGCGTCTCTGTAAAACTTCAATACACACTTTGAAAATAAACATTTGGATTTCATGAGTCTCTGAATTACTAAAAGGGGGGGGGGGGTTCTCAACCTGAACTCTGTTTTCTGATGTTTAATTGTGATCAATTGAGACAACAGTGTTTGAAAGTGGTCCAGTATTGAGTGTGAGGACCGCAGACGGCAGCAGAGAAACAGAGTGCAATGTAACGGTAATGGGCAAATGTGCACCATCAATTTATGTCCAGTAAAAGTATTTGATTTTGCCACTGACAGGCTCAGATTATTATATTAGTGTCTGACAAAGTTATGTAAAGGATCCCTACAGAGATAGACCGTTTGGTTAAAAAGTAAGATCCTTTTGTTTAACCAGAAACAGCCCCAAAATTGCTATCGCCATACCCACCAGACTCCATTTAAATAAACAGTAATTTTTTCCCTGTAAATCACACTTTATTCAAAGTCAACGGAAACAAAATAAAACTTGCATAAACAGTCTTGATTTCTCTTTCCACTGTTCCAACAATCACCAGCTCTGGTTTGGTTGAAAAAAACCCTTAATTCACCCATTAAGATATGAAAATATGCTAATTCTATGCATGCTAAAATTACGGTTTCTTTTAATGGGGTCTGGTGAGGTTGGTGCAATTTCATGGCAGTTTCTGGTTAAACAAAAAAGGATCTTAACGCTTAAACAAAAAGGTCTATCTCTGTAGGGATCCTTTCCATAATGTTGTCAGACACTTAAAATAACAATTTGAGCCTGTCAGTGGCAAAAAAAGCACTTTCAGTGGATGTAGATTTACGATGCACAAATGCCCCAAGTGCTTACATTGCAGTCTGTTTGGTAGCAGCCTGCTACAGGAATCTTGTTTAATATTGTACAAATTTGTTGTTCCCATTAGTCTCTTATGCCGGGTTAAAACTACACGACATTTCTGTCTGTTCCAACAGTCACTTGTCAGATTAGGCGATTGTGGAGTCATAAAATCGTGCCGTGACTTGGCCGACAGACATGACACACTACACGATGGTCCACACCAATCATCCCTGGTCGTGTTTTACGACGTCTGTGATGTCGTCGGGTTATTCTTGTCCTATTTTTGTTATTGTTACTATTATTTCAGTCACTGTGTCTGTTCATGTGCCAGCCGAAATGTTTGAAATAATGGCGCGATGCATTAACTTCATCGAGGCAAACGGGAGCCTCTGCAGTTGTGGTAAGTAAATGTAAGTATTTACTATTTTATTACTTAATATCCTCCTTTATGAAGAAATAACATTGTTTGCTAGCATGATGCTAATGGCAGTACTCACCGGGTTGCTAAAGGGCCTCTGCTGTTTCA
Source organism: Epinephelus moara (assembly GCF_006386435.1). Classification (NCBI taxonomy): domain Eukaryota; kingdom Metazoa; phylum Chordata; class Actinopteri; order Perciformes; family Serranidae; genus Epinephelus; species Epinephelus moara. The sequence continues at coordinate 21,448,951 of NC_065522.1, read as the reverse complement.
CACCATCATTTTACCTTTTTTCGCTCTGTGTGGTAACATCGCTAGAGGAAATATCAAAAAGGCTGGGCTGTTGTTGTACAGTTGTCTACGGCAGCAGATCGCTCTGTGTTCCTATTCATCAGTGGTATGGTGATAACGGGAGAAGTCGTAACTGTCAAAAAGAAAATCAAACATGCTAGACTTTATGTCGGAAAGTTGTGAGGCGTCCCAGACGTGGCACCAGTTGTCGTCTGCTATGACACAAAGGATGACATGAAGCAATGGATTATTGCACACGACACGAGCCAACACCGCATGTCGCTGCGTCGGGCTATAATCGGGCTGATATCAGGCTGATACTGATATTATTTGTTTGGTTGTGATGAGTAAATCAGTTAAAATGATAAAAAAAGAGGTTCCCCTCCACACCCCAAAGAACGACACAAACAAACTTAATATAGTAATAAATAGTACCTTTAGTAACAACATTCATATTAAAAAAACAACCACAGTAAAATACATTAAGTCCACTAATGTACACATTTCAACAACATCATAATATTAAGATCTTTACAACAAATTTTTTGCTCATTGTTAAGTTAAATTGCAGACATTTATACAAGCTGATTACATGTTTTAAGTTAGAACAAATACATCTCATTTAAAATGATATAAAAAAAAAGTTTTCGTCAGGTAGAGGAATGTAAAATGTCATAAGGTACAGTGACGTGAAAACAAACGATGTGTGCGTTCTGTATTTCTGTATATATATTCTGTATATATCTATGTGAGATTTCTGAAAGGACTTCTCTTTTAGCATCTTTTGACCTAAGACTAAAAACAGCCCGACTGCTCACCCAAATACTAAACTAAGTGGGCTTTTCTTAGGCAGAATAGCACTAAATATAAACCACTTTCAGTCTCCGTCATAGCTTCTGACTATCATGGCGTCTCTTAGGCGTAGTTGTTGTGCTCGATCCTGGTCACCATGGTGGAAACCAGCCGCTCCAGCTGCTCTGCTCGCTGCTTGCCTGTCTGAAGGACCTCCTCGTGATTGGCCTTCTCCTCGCTGTCGTAGTCCATCACTGCCTGGTTGGTGATCAACGAGAGGGCGAAGACGCGCATGCCGCAGTGACGTGCGATGATCACCTCGTGGGCTGTGCTCATGCCTGGCGAGGAAATTAAAACATCGGGATAAATATTAAAGATACCAGAATAGATAAAACAGAAATAAAAACCTCCTGAACAATGAACACTGAAGGGATTCTAACAGGGAGAAGTTTCAGCTGGTTGCAAGTTTCATCACCTCACAATATTATATTGATTATTTGGACAACGATACAATATTTCCTGATATCTCAAAGTCTGGCACAATGCTTTTACATTTAAATTTGATTCGTTTTAGGGTCCTGCGATCGATATGAGACAATTTCAATAAATATCTTTTTCTTGGCTGCTTGTCATCATCTGCCTGGCGCGAGACTGCTAGCACTGTTTGAATGTTTGGGAAGGAGGTGTGCTTGGACGAAACAGGTGTCACTGACATGCTATAGGAATTTCAAAATAAATTTGTATCTCAAAGACGATGACATGTATCAATGTTCTCAATTTGCGTTGATAAGATCAGATCGTTGGTCATGGAATCGATACATCAATGAATCGTCACACCCCTAACTGCTAAATGCCACTAAATCCCCCGAATCTTACACACTGTGCCTTTAAGGGTCTGGTTTTCATATGTCATTGCTGTACAGAAACTGCAACTATGAAATATTCTGTATTTTTGGCTATGACGTCCATGAAACACTACTAACCGACAGCATCAGCGCCCAGTTTGTGCAGCATACGGCACTCAGCAATGGTCTCGAATGAAGGTCCGCCCAGCACGCAGTAGACGCCCTCCTTCAAGAAGTCTCCGAAGCCGAGCTCCTGTCCCACGTCCATGGCCATTTGCTGCAGCTCGCGATCATAGGCATCGGACATGCAGGGGAAACGCACACCGAACCTGTGAGAGGAAGGAGTCGAGAGACGGTTGGAAGGTTTAGTGTGTGTAGAGGCCAAAGGAGAACTAAGTATCTGCAAACATATTAAATAAGCCTAGTTAGGGTGCAGGAAATCCTACCTCTCATCGTTGGGTCCAGACAGCGGATTGTTGCCAGCGAATCCGGGCATGTTGATGTGGTCTTTGATGATCATGACGTCTCCCACCTTATAGTCCTGATTGAGGCCTCCGGCTGCGTTGGTCAGCATCACCGTCTCCACGCCGAGCAGCTTGAAGATGCGTATGGGCAGTGTAATCTGGAAGCACACATACACACATACAGTACATAAGATATTATGTAACCACTCAGCAGGGACTTTGCTCTTTCAGCAGCATTCTTTAAAGGCCACACATTTCATGGCAATTTTCTCCTCAAGCGTTCGAACACAGTCTGTTACAGCGCACACACCTTCCAGATTGGGTAGCCCTCGTACAAGTGGAAGCGCCCCTGCATGCAAACACATGGCCTCCCCTTTAAGGTGCCGAACACCAGCCGACCAGCATGTCCGTGCACTGCAGGAAGGAAACACAAACCAGTCAGTAAATATCAACAGCGTATAGAAACCAGTCAAGACGTTCTTTGTAGTTAAACTCAGAGGTGGGAACAAGTCATTGTTTTGCAAGTCACAAGTAAGTCTCAAGTCTTTGCACTCAAGTCCGGAGTCAAGACTGACAAGTCCCAAGACCTAAACAAGCAAGCCTCAGCAAGTCATTAGATCTCTTCAACACATGTAAGTCCAATTTTTAAAATGTTCGTTCATTTGTTAAGCAAGTTTGTTAAAAAGCTCCTTAGCTGTTAAGCTAACGTTAGTTAAGCATTAGCTTGTTAACTATGTTAATATTCATCTCAACTTACTGTTCTTTGTGCAACCTTAAATGTGGAATTCGGGTCTACACATTGTGCATACTGCAGTTTGTTTTTATGTTAACGACTGTGTAGTTTTTGTGCGTGAACAAAATTATTATTATTACTATATTTTTCCATCTGGGGCTCAGTAATATAATGTTAGTTCTTAATTGTTCTCTCCTGCTACTTGATTGGATGTTGGTTCAAACTAGGGGACTGTTCGGTATTTATTAGGGGGGAGGAGGTGGCGCAAAAAGGGGAGGCATGTCAAATATTTTTCTAAGCACTAGGGAGGCACTTCTGTTTTTTATTTTGTCGTAGGGGAAGGGCATACATCTTTAAATGGTTGTATTTCATATTTGTTGTACTGCAGATTTTAAAAGAAAACATGCCTTTCAAACCCGCCGCGGCAAGTTTCCTTTAAAGATCGCCAAAAGTACACTATTTATAACTGTAAAAACACAATTTATGATTGGATTTTTACATTTTTAACAGTCCTTGGACACATTTTGTATGACAAATGCTTCTGTCAGAAAAAAAACAGAACCAGATCTGAGCGTAAAATATTAACATTTCATCCAAATCACTATCAGACATAATAGGGTATGTTTTACAAATGTAATAACTAATTTATAGTAGAGGGAGGGTCATTCATTTTCTGCCTGTCACTCAAGGAGGCTCAAGGAAAAATGTTTGTAGCTTCGGGGAGGGTCAAGAAAAAAATTAAGTCACACCACAGAGACCCCCCCCCCCTCCTCTAAATAAAGAACAGTCCCTAAATGGATCTGGGAAATTAAGTGTCAACTTGCTGGGAATTAATAGCTGATTCAGGTAATGAAGGGAAAGTTACTTGATTTGTGTTATACTTTTAAATAATTTACTTTAAAATCCTTGGACTTGGGGGAAGGTATCAACTATTTTCAAGTCAAAAGGCTTGAGTCCAAGTGAAGTCACGAGTCATTGGTTGAGTTGCAAGTCTTTTGATTTTTTTTTAAGGCAAAACTTAAGTCATCAAATCTGAGACTCGAGTCAGACTCGATTCCAAGTCATGTGACTCGAGTCCACGTCTCTGGTTAAACTCACCAGTGCTCTGTGGAAAGTTTGGGATGTCCTTGTAGTTAAAGGCAACCTGGTCCTTCAACATGTCAGCCAGCCCTCCGAGCCCCGAGCCGCACACGATGCCCACTGTGGGTCGCACATCAGTCTGGGCCAGCAGCCAATCAGCAGTGGCCTTGCATTCGTCGTAGGTGTAGCTAGATGACATAAAAAAAAAAAAGGTCCAGGGTCAGGGTGACTGCAAAAACCTTTTTCAGACTCACCTCTCTTTGCCTCCTGATTCTTTAAGTATCATGTGATGCGGTCATTATAATCAGATTACAGGATGAGAGATTTTTTCTGGGCAGCAGCCCTGATCTGAGAACTGCTACTAATAAGGAGATGACTTGAAGAGACACACACATTCCTGTAGTATCACGCCTCATGCTCTTCAGTGGTGACACACACACCTTTTTATTTGTCTGCTGAATTGAGAGATTACTCTCACTCATCCACTGTGATTTGTGTAATTCCTTTCATGTGACAAACTGCTGGTTTCACCCCCACGCAAGCATGGATTAATGGATATACATGGCTTTGCTCCTAAAGACTTTGCTATAGATAAAGATTTCCTTTTCATTTTACTTTATTAACACCGAAAAAACATCATGAAGTTAAATAAAGTTGAAGTTAAAGTCGAGAATATTGATGTTACTAATTGTCTGATCAGTAAAAATGTGATATAAAGTGCAAAAGACACAGTTAAATTCCATGTCTGACTCCCTAAGAAATAACTGAATGGTTTTTCATTTAAGACTCGCCACCCACAGAGCATGTGCGCATTTCTTTTGGCCCCAAGCCAAACATATTTTTTACCCACAGCCCCGACCTGCCCATGAAGGGGCCATGTGTTCAGCAGCATGGGAAGAGGAAAGCTGAAAGTACAGCCTGTTCAAAAGTATCAAAAATGTACTCACCCTTTGGTGGCCTCTGGAAACATTGCAGAAGTTTAAATAAGTGTTAAGAGTTGGTAAAAAGAGGAAATGTGCACTTTTTAGCGCAGAAAATCAAGTTCCAGTGCGGAAAAAGTGTTGAATCAGAGCCCAGCTGTTGAAATATAACTTATTACAGAAAAGCTGAGGGAGAAAAAAAGTTTTAAAAATGTAATCTCAAGTTTTTCAGGTGTTGAGTCCTGTTTAGGTCTTCTGTCTTGTGTGTGGAGAAGAGGCGCAGTCGCCGGGTTTATTATAGGCAAAGAGCCACCCCCCACCCCTCCTTCTGCTCAAAGTGACGCATGTGTATGCCGCAGCTTCATTGGCTGAGTGGACACACCTTCATAATAGAGAAGAGGAAATATATGTGTATGTCCTGCTGGACAGCCCCCACCCCTTTCATCCCCCTCCTTCCCAGCAGCAGCAGCAGCAGCAGCAGCAGCAGTGTCCACATAAACCTCTTTACATCCTGTTCTCCACATCATGGTAACAAGAAATGATTGCAACATCCCCTTAGCAATGATCAGCTTTTTGTTGATCAATACTGCAGGTATTCTCCCGGACATGATGTGCATTTTCAGCATGACTCAGGTTTTGTTTTTAACATCACGTGTCTGATGTGTCCATGTGATTGCTGCCCCTTTTCTCGCCATCAGGAAGTGTTTACATGGAATATGTCTTCACATGACTTTTAACCTCCATATACCAAGTACCTGAGTACTATGCTGGAGCACTGGCTGGGAATTAATAGTTGATTAAGGAAATGAAGGGAAATTAAGTGATTTGTGTTACACACATTTAAACCTTTGGACTTGAGGGAAGGTATCAAGTATTTTCCAATCAAACGGCTCATGTCCAAGTAAAGTCACAAGTCACTGGTGTTAAAGTCAAGTTGCAGGTCTTTTTGTGACTTTGTCAGGTTGGGACTTAAGTCATCAAATTTGTGATACTAAGACAACTCATGGTGGGTCCAAATGTGGGTCGTGGGGCACTTCCGTATGGATCGCAAGTGACTCACAAATGTGTCAAATTAGATATAAACACACTTTATTTTGAAGTACAGTGAATTTCTAGCACAGAGCTTTTATTATGAAGTGTTGTTTCCTGCTGTGGAGTGAGTAAATAAAGGACAGCTACCTCACAGAGACAGCAAACTAGCTCGATGACATGGCCAAACATAAGTATGACGCAGAGTACATTGAACTGTGTGGGCCTTGGACAAATGACCAAGGAGAAATCTGGACTCCATGGCAGGACCAGTTGCAGACCACTGCTGTAACTGTGCATCAGAATTGCGTATTTGTCAAAGTATGTAATAAAATGTACATTAAACTGTTTGGTCCTCTGAGTCCTTTGAGCAGTAGAAGTTATAGGTGTTTTCACCCACTTTGAATTCAGTAGAGGGAGCTTTTAAATGTGAAGTGCCTTGTTGAGGTCTGGCTTTCAACACTTTGATATGTGACTTTTCAAATAACATGAGCTCCAAAAGGAAAATTATCTGTGTGTTGAGCTGCAGATGCTTTGATTTCTTTAAAGGCAAAACGAAGTGATAAAAAAAGTTGACATATAACAAAAAGACTCACTAACAAGGACGTGGGTGGCTGGGTGGTGCAGTCGACATAGAGCCTACGCCGAAGCCTACGCTGTAGCCTTATGTGCACCTCCCCAGAAATATAACTACCCGTCGTGGTGACGCAGACCTCCTGTCTAGTTTTGTAAGCTGAAACCATTTCCCTCAGTGGAAACGAAGCTTTTATTTACTTTAATTTCACAGACAAAAAACAATAGATTGTGGAGACACTAAAGCCTCCACAAAAATAGCATTTTAAGTCTTGTGGGTGATTTATCCTGGCTTCATATGAGTAGAGGAAAAGTCTGCTAGCTGCTAGGCTAATTTATACAATGTAAAATGCCATAGGCTTGTGCTAATAACGTTAGCATGTTGTATTTGTTTGGAAAACGTGTTTAGTATAAGACAGTTGTTTTGTCTGTGAACCTTGTGAGTTGTAATAGAGCCGAATTTTGTAATGTTACCTTTGTTAAATGTTGCTAAGTTGTTTGGTCTCCAACAGGATAAGCGGTTACAGAAAATGAATGAATGAATGAATAACAAGAATGTGAAGGGATGCATACAGAATAGAGGGGATTGCTAAACGACACCGTCCATGACGTAACTTTGAAACGATTTTTTCCAGTCCATTCATCAAATGTTCAGGACATTTTGTCATTAGATTGCATCACATGACCACCATGTGTGTTTTTGTTATTGTTGCCAGTAAGACTTAACTGTACACTGACACACCTCTTTTGGAGCATGTGTGTGTTGTAAATGAGGCAGATTACAACCAGGAAGTCATAAATAAACACTTCATTCTTTTAATGGTCTTATTTATGGCCTCACATTGAACTCGTGGGATATTTTCCAGTTGTACACACACAAACACACACGCACACACACACACTCATAATCACGAGGAATGTCACCTGGACTCAATGTCCTGTAACTGATGGGCCGCAATAAATGTGAAACGGAACGAGACATTTAGTGGAGATGGACACGCATTCAAGAAGCAAGCCAAGTGTGAAAGAAAACACGCAAGTACCTTCGGTCAGTGGTGGAAGAATTATTAAAATCTGTTACTTAACTCTTAGTATCAATACCACATTGTGAAAATACTCCATTACAAGTACAAGATATCGGCCGTAGAGATGTCTGCCTTCTCTCCAATATAATGGAACTAGGAATTTGAAAAACTCAACAGCAATGTCTCTTTCCAGAAATCATGATCCAGTTACTCAAGATAATCCACAGACCTTGTTGTGAGCAGTTTCATGTAGGAACTATTTTCTCTCTACCAAACTACACCTACCAACCAAATCACCCTGCAGAGAGAAGTGTGCACCTGCTGCTAGCTCACCTAGCAACACTGAGCTAGCTAACGTAACAGCTCAGCCGAGGAGGACTCTATTAATGAGCATGAGCTTCTTGTCCATGAGTAAATGCTTGTATTTTTGATTTTGGGGTGAACTGTCCCTTTAAAGATTTGCGGCAGTAAAAGAACATTAAGTACCACCAGCTAAGTGTAATCAATACTACCAGGACAAAGTATTCAGGACAGCTCTTTTATTTGACTTTTGTCAACCCTGCTGTTAGGCCCACCCTTGGGCAGCCCTGTAGGGCAAACAGAACTCCACCATTGATCCAAAATAACCACATAAACACCTTTTAAACAAATCCATGGGATTTATTGCAAATAAAACAAGCAAACAAGACAACAACAATGCCAGGCTGAGAGGCAGCAGCACCAGCAGTCCCCACACCAGAGGCCTCTCTCCTCTGCTGCTGGCACAGAAGCCCTTAAGCACCTTCTCCATGCCAGGTGAGATGCACCTCGTTAGGCAATGGAGCACACCTGGAGGGAAAAGGGACAGCAGCACAGAACATACAGCTGTACCACATGCTTTAGAGGAATAGTGTGGAAGATTTAGGGGGATTTACGCCTTGTTTCCACTTATGTATGTGTACAGAGACAAGGCAGTCCATTCATTTCTATGGGAATCTCCATGATATCCGATGTGCCTGCGAAACTCGTCCACTCGGTAATATTTCGGTCTGGAATTTGCCTTGAGAATGTTAAAAAAAAATTAACTTTTGCAGTGGATTTTGGAGAGACCGTATGACAGTGTGCTAGCTAACTGGCTAACAGACAATGTTCTTCAGTTCAGTTGCCTGTGTTACTGTCAGGTGAGTTTGTGTTATTAAAAAGAACTTGTTTATCTGGTTTTAACACATCGTGAATCTGAGTTATGTTATTCTGCTAAAATATGTTTATACATTATGTACAGTCAGATTGTCATTATGACTCGTTCAGCCGTTCATACGTATTTTTAATTAAATATTTCATAACCGAAAGAATGAGATCTCAGATAAAAACAGCCGAAATCAGTTCCTCCGTGGGGTGGCTTGGCTCAGCCTTAGAGATAGGGTAAGGAGCTTGGACATCGGGAGGGAGCTCGGAGTAGAGCCGCTGCTCCTTCACGTCAAAAGGGGTCAGTTGAGGTGGTTCAGGCATCTGATCAGGATGCCTCCTGGGCGCCTCGAGTTAGAGGTATTCCGGGCACATCCCACTGGTAGGAGGCCCCAGGGCAGACCCAGAACATGCTGAGGGGATCACATATCTTGTCTGGCCTGGGAACGCCTCGGGGTCCCCCAGGAAGAGCTGGAAAGCGTTGCTGGGGAGAGGGACGTCTGGGGTGCTTTGCTCGGCCTGCAGCTGTTTACATACAGTCTCTTTCAAAATAAATGCATTACGTCAGTACAACATAATTTTTCCTTCAACAACATACGTACACGGTTAGGTTTAGACAACAAAAACACGTGGTTAGGTTTAGGAAAAAAGAACAGGGTTTTGAATCTTACGGGACAGGAACACCGCTCCCCTGGGTGAAAGTTATGGTTTGTTGGACCCATCCGCCACCACTCCCACCCACCCTTCTAGGCCACCTTCACTGTCATCCTTGTCCTGCCGCGTTTCCCCCTGACGCCGCCGTGCGCCGTTAAAGTATAACAGCAACCGGCTGCGTATCATGCCGACATTAAAGGACGCCTTTTTCGTTGGTTTCTGATGAGTCACTGCCCAAGCGCTGGATTTCATCGACTTCGTAGTGAGACCGGGCTCATTGAAGAAGCAGGTTAAGTTTTTACAAAGCTGATTTTTTTTTTTTAGCAACAGAGCTCCACCCATATTGTCTGATTCAGATTCTTTTCTACTGAAGCTGCTGGTTGACGATATTTTGCGCAATGTTCAACGTCTTTACATCTGACCAAAGTAAGTATTCATTGTTACTTCAGAGAGATGTATTCTGGTCAAAGTGAAAAAGCCTCTGCTGTAAAAGCAGCATTTTACATGAAGTATCTACTCACCGTTTAAATTGCTCCTGAAACCTCTCAGCCTTCACATGTACATCAATATTAGGTGTGCAAAGTCATCTAGTTGGCCGGATTGGCCCCTGAGCTGTATGTTTGACACCCCTGGGCAAGAGAACTTGTTTTTGTGTTTCTGGCCTAGTTCTGCGTCATCGATCTACTATGCATCTCATGCATTTAAGGACACATGGCAGGTGTCCTCAGAAATATGACGGTGGCGGAGCTTACAGCTGATAACCACTTGGTGCACTCCAGACTGTCCTCTTCCTGTTTCCCTGTGTTAATTTGTCAATATATTTTACTGCTATCTCTCTTTGTTTCTGACGTTTTCTTGTCTCTGTTGTTTTTGGGCCACCCAACTCCCTGACGACAGTCCAGATAAAGGAACAATTTCAGGACAGGACTCCCAGTCTGAACTTATGTGTGTATTGATAGAAGAGCTTCTCAGAAAATCATTTAGATGAAAATGCAAACTATTAGACCGTTTAATGCTCATGTCAGTTACAGGACACCACAGACTGCGGGGTCACAAAAACTGCGAGCACAGGGTGTCAGACTTACGTAAGAAGAAAACTATTTAACAATGATTACATAACACCCCACCCCCCTTTTTTTTTGGGGGGGGGTATTTGTGAAAGAAATTGAGGAAAAAATGAAATGACACAATGATAATGAAGAATGGCATGTTCTCAAATGACGAACAGTGAAACACGTCTAGTGAAGGTCAAACTGTAATCATTAAACAAGTAAGCCCATAATTTACCTTTGCCTTGGTTTACTTCTTTTGGATCACACAGGTAAACACAGACCCAAGAGGGTCCCACCAAGGGCTTATCAAACACCAGCCAAAACACGGGGAGAGCCTTCATCACAACACACAGCCTGACGTCGATGGACCTTGAGTTGTTTTTTTGGTGTTGACACATAAGGGGGCAGTCAACCTTGGTGCGTATTATGATTTCCTTGCAAGTCAGCCAACCTTCTGTTTGGGTTCTGTCGTCTTCATATCGCTTGTTCTTTATAAGGACAGCTGTTAACTTTGTCTGATAACATGGTGGCAGTCGTTGACCCGCTGATCTCTTCACTTGTCCCCTCGGTTACAGCCGACACGCCTTTGGCTCAGCCAATGAGTGGGGGCCATCTGACTGCAGCATGACGGCCCACAGTAACCTGTTTACCTGTTCCTCCGATTTTACAGGACTGTCAATAAAAAGGTTCATAAAGATTCTCCTAACATTGACGCTGATGGTAGCAGGAAATTTACACAGATAAACTCTCACTTTAATCTGACATTTATTTAAAGGTTTTTCATGCCATTGTACTTGATGAAAACAGACACTGGACAGGCATGGGATACGATGTCAGCAGACCCTACGAGTTTGTCATGTCATATGCATCCCGACATGCATTCCACACCAACCATCTGCCGTGTTTGATGTGATTTGCAAAGCTGCCAGAGCTAATGCAAGCTGAGATTTCTCACACGGTGAAGTTCTGACCTGAAATGATCGGCTTTAGAGATGAAATGAGACAGCTTTAAGGATGGACATGCCATCATGTCAGATCTGCTGAAAGGTCCTGTCCTTGATCCTTAAGTCTTAAACCAATCCCCAGTCTTGTACAGTTAGGAAATTCTGGTTGTTCTGATGCAACTTGCAAAGCTTCTCTTTGGCAATGACATCTTGTGAAGTGCCGGATGGGTTTTTAGAACTGAAACTGCTGACTCGTTGTGTGTCCTTCTTGACCTTAAGGGTACACTCACACGTGACCAAAATTAACACGAATATTCGTCACTCATTCACTTCTGTTCAGTGTGAGCTAAGGGGCGGATAAAACATTTGCATTCCATGGAATTCAACTTTGATGAACTTTCACTGGCGAAATTGCAGCCTCAAACAAATGCAAGGAAGTATATGGAGGATACATTGATTGTTGACGTATTTAACGAGCTGATATTGTTTGATATCGGCCATGAAAAATAAAAACTATTTTTTCTCAGACCTTGAACTCAAACCACTGTGTTGCACCTACCAAAATATATAATTTAATAATTAAATGGATATCGTAAACATGCGGGCGACTAGTTCCACGACTAGTTTACACAGAGAATTTAACTATTTTTTTGGCATCTTTGTTTTTCCTATCAAACATAAAATAGTTTGGACGTGTAATCCTGGGAATACTGCGTCCCGGTGTAAACCCTAGTACTCACCAACACCACTAAACGGACTCTGATGTTTAAAATTGTTGGAGTTAAAGGCCTAACACACCCACACATGACACACCCTAACACACCCACACATGACACACCCTCATGTGATTTAATATATTTTGGCTGATTAGATGTCTCTAAGGACTGTGTGGTTGAGTACAGACTTTTGTTGATTGACATCTTCATTACCCTCTGCTTAGCTTTTTAGCATAGATGTGTTTTACATGCCTCTCTCTGGTTTATTGCCGGAAAGGTCCTTCATAAATACAGATAACCTCAATTGTATTGGCTGATAACAGCATGTTACAGACAGTGATTACTAAACTGTGTGACCCTCAGAAGAGCAGCTTGGTCTTTTGGGTGCGTGGTGACATGAGAAGTGGTTGAAATGTCAGAACACAGACCCAAATAGAGTTCCCTTACCCCTACTCTTTTCTCTCAGTCTGTAGCAGGTTCTTATCTTTTACTTTGTCCCATATTATTCTTCATGTTTGCTCTTTAAGTGCAGACACATAAAGCACAGTGTGCATTTAAGGTTGGGCAACAAAAGACCTAAGTTATCCTTTTGCTTGGCCTTGACACTTTTTGGAGCTGTACAAAATTGTTCCCAGTTGCCTTCAAGCAAACATCCGCAGTCGCCGTAACAAACCTACATAACTTAAACTAAATATTGATCTTCTGGGACAAATTGTGTGCAAGAGTCAGACTTTTTGGGGACAATGGATGTCCTGTGGGGCAAAGGTATCCACATTTGTAGCAATGCAAAAAACAACAACTCTGAAACTAATAGAGTTCCTTTATGACACTAAGGGTGCTTTCACACCTGCCCTGTTTGGTTTGTTTGCCCCGTAAGTGTGGTTCATTTGGGCAGGTGTGAACACGTCAATCACACTCAGGTGCGCACCAAAACCATCAGATCAAGACCTCCTTAAAGAGGTGGTTTCAGTCTGGTTACAAACAAACTCCGGTGTGGTTCATTTGTGGCGAGAACATGTTCCTACCTCGATCCGAACCGCCTCCTCCTGTACTGCCTTAATATGCATCAAAACATTGTTTTCTAGTTGGAGCCGCGTCTCGTTTTCAAACTGTATGGTTTGACTAAAATGAACAATGACAGCAATATAGTCCACGATGAGCAGCGCTAAAATCAACCTGCGTAGTTGTCCCTCCAACTTTGTAACATAATAAGTCCCTGATTCAGACCAAAGCAAGACAACTCTAGGTCTGAAAGCACCCTAAAAACACTTGACTGAAAAGTCAACAGCTATCACTATTGAAAAAAGTATGGTGTATTTAAAGGACCCGTGTGATTTAGGGGGATGTTGCTACATCCTGTCCTGCCACATAAGGTTATGTTCTGTTGCTCCCCATATTTCCTCAGTGTTTCATGTTTCATTTTGGTCACTTGCCTCTTGTCTCATTTCAGATCCACCTCATGTCTCGTTTCTCGCCTGTGTGATTGCCTGCCCTAACCTGATGTGTTGCACCTGTGTCTCAGTGTATTTCGTCGCCTGTGTCTTTCCTTCCTTCTGTGTCAGATCTTCTTTACCTTACTGTGAGAGTTCCATCAATTTGTCTTAGTATTCTCAGTGTGTGTTTATACCTTTGCTTCTCTTTTTTTTACCTGCAGTTAGCATGTTAATGTGGATACCTTTGCCAGTTGGTCTGATTGCCTGTATACTGTCTAGAGTCTGTTTTATGGGCCCATCATTAGTTTGTGTCTGACAGATATATTCGAAGATATGGAATATAATCTAAGTATGTTTTCTCTAGGGTATATTTGCCTGAAAATAAGAATCGTAATGTTTGTTTTTGTTACCTTAACATGAGACGTTCATATCTACATAGGGAGCAGGTCCTCATCCACGGTGTCTGCCATGTTGCCCTGCCATGTTTCGACAGTAGCCCAAAACGGACAAACTAAACACTGGAGCTAGGTTGAGCTATTCATAAAAACCTCCTGAACAATGAAAGATTTCTAATTGAGAGAAGATTAAGCTGGTTGCTTTGAGGGAATTTTGTTGTGTTAGCCTTGGTCAGTAAAGGAAATGGATGATAGTTAAGGTGTCAGTCCGGTCAGCAGAAGGCCTAAAAGAGGCCTCAAGGCCAGTCTACTTGACCTTTGTTATGAACGCACTCCATCTATCATTTCTAGTTGTGGCGGAGGGAGAACAGCTGCCCAGATAACGCTGCCTAGCTCCGTTGCCATGGCTCTCAAGGTTAAGGGAAAGAGTGATTGCCCTGTGCCCCAGGCTCAACAGACAAGAGTCTCTTTTAGATATGTACATTTTGTAAGAAACAGTAGAGATGATTTAGAGCGAATCAGGTGAGTGTGCTTGTTGTTTAAAGTTGGTGTTAGAGCCATTTCTAGCACCACATGACCTGGCATCTCAGGAACCTTTTATTTAAGGCAGGTGTGCTGAATTAAGTGTGGAGGGTGGAAGATGCCACAGGGTTACAGTTTTTAACCACCGTGTTTTTGGTTAATATTAGTTTTTTGTCGTTTGATGAAGTTGTTTAATACCCCATTGATCTGAACTTTGTTTTTGTAAAGGTCTGTTTATTTGGGGATTTTTTGAATGCTACAATCAAGACAATCAGTTCATAGTGTCATCTTGCAACTCTTCATACATCCTGCAAATCAATTCGGGAACCAACCGACCTGGATCATCAAACAGTGAGTAAAACTACACCAAAGACAGTGAGTTCATCATATCTCTTGTTATGGCGTCTGTGGGCGGCTATTTTTTAACTTATTTGGAAGCCGCAACAGTTACTAACCAATAGAAACTTCAAAATAACCTTATTTGGAAATGTGATGTAACTCGCAAGGGAATACTGTTTGGGTTAAGATCTAGGCAAGGACACCCTCAGAATCTCTGGACGGCACACATTGTGTTACATTCTGTATGTTGAGCTATGACTCTCCTCGATTGTGTCTTCATTTAATTCTGTGTGTGATCCGTCAAAGTCTCCTGATGTCAGCTATTAAATCATCAGCTCTGAAAATTCCTCAGCAGTTGCAATCTGCAGTCCTCACCGCAAGATGCCACTAAATCTTTTTAGGTCTTACACACCAGCTCTTTAAACTATACCCAACCCTACAAACAACTCTGGTTATATGTCGAATATTTAGACTGTAGAATTCACCTGTGGTGTAGTGGAGCGTATACACAGGTAAACGATGTATACTCACCTCTTTTTCTGGTTGTTTTACAGTATAGTATACCCACCTTTCAGGCAAAAAGCCATTGGAATATACAGGAGAGTTTACCTACTTCCTCCCTGGTAACCTACCCATCTACCTAATTACACACCCATCTCATCAACTACCACTACACCACTGGAATCCAGTCCACATAAAAAATTACGCTTGTTCATCTTCTTGAACAACTGAGCGAAAAAAGTTATAAACAGCTGCTAAGAAGCTGCTGAGCAAGACACTGAACTCTGTGGGCAATGCATTCCAATCAAAGCTCCAAGCTGCACGAAAGCATGACCATACGAACTCAGCAAAAATCTGAAAAGCTTTACTCACATGATGTAACTTTCAGGTGCAGTTTATAGATGACTACTTGCTGCTTGCATGTGCAAAAATGTGTTTAAATTGGATTCTGTGTATTGACTGAACTCTGCTGCCGTAAGTACATTGACAGAGCTGTTTGTGAGGTCATGTTTGGTCATTGTATTTGGGTGACTGTCTGCTTTTACATTTTTGTATCTCACAAAAATCCCACTGAAAATCCCATTACAGCAAACAGAGACTCAGGTCTGGAGGAAATGGGCTCTGCAGCAAATGAAAGACACAAAAAGAATCACAGGAAGTGCAGTGATTTCAGTGTTAGTTGAAGTGTCAGTTCTGAGGGGAGCTGTTTGGCCTCATCTTCACTTTGTTGTGGATTTATGGTGTGACATGTTGTCAGCAGTCATATGAGCTGGTGGAGCTGTTCACGAGCTTCTTCATGAGCTGATCTGTGAGGTCAGTGAAGGCATGAACAACTGGAGAAAATGTGCGTGGTTGCAGAATTGAAGCCTCACAAGACTTTTCCAATCTCAGCAGTAATTAACGTAAGATTCCTTGTATTGATCTGTGGCGTCACTTAAGGACGGCTCAGACGGATACTGGAGTTTGTACAGAGAGATTTTAAAGGCTTGTGCACATAATTACTGTCATCATGTGTGCATGTTTATACTGTGCAGCACCCCACAATGAAAATATGTTCCCAAACATGTGCCATCAGGAGTTGGTGGAGACCAAAATAGAGCTAAGAAGAGAGTGAATACAGGACTTATACTCACCAGCTGGCAAAGAACACCACTCCAAATAAGTCCAATCCATGTCTGCCAAGTGTGTAAATGAAGAGTTGGTTGTGAAATCCATCCATCCATCCATCCATCCATCCATCCATCCATTTTCATCTGCTTATCTGGGTTGTACGAGCAGCAGGCCAAGCAAAGCACCCCAGACGTCCCTCTCCCCAGCAACGCTTTCCAGCTCCTCCTGGGGGACCCCAAGGTGTTCCCAGGCCAGGGATTATGTATCTCATCATAATCCCTCCAGCGTGTTCTGGGTCTGCCCCCGGACCTCCTACCAGTGGGACGTGCCTGGAACACCTCTAATGGGAGGCACCCAGGAGGAACCCTGATCAGATGTCCGAACCACCTCCCTTTCAATGTGAAGGAGCAGCGGCTCTACTCCGAGCTCCCTCCAGATGTCTGGGCTCCTTACCCTATCTCTAAAGGCCCGAACATACTCGGGCGGAACATACGCGGAACGGACTCCGTGTCCACAAGCCCTGTGCGCAGAAAGCTCAGATTTTACGGCCGCGCGGACTCCGCTCCGCGCACCAGTGACTGCTCGGCATGTATTTTTCACATCGCAGGGATTTTTCACGGACATTTTTACAGGAAACTACAACGCGGAAGTGCGCTCGACTATGAAAGCCCGAATGACTGCGGACATTCCTCGCGGAGTCCGTTCCGCGTACGTTCCACCTGAGTATGTTCGGGCCTTAAGGCTGAGCCCAGCCACCCCACGAAGGAAACTCATTTCAGCCGCTTGTATCTGCGATCTCATTTTTTCAGTCACTACCCAGAGCTCATGAACATAGGTGAAGGTTGGGACGTAGATGGACCAGTAAATCAGAAGCTTCACCTTCTGACTCAAAACTTATATGATTATCCTTTATGGAAAATTACCTAATTAAATCTTAATTAATATACATGTAGATATATCTGTGACATGGATGGATAGATACAGCTCTAACGCACACGAATGTCAGACTTTACTCTGCAGTCTTGACACTGTGACCTCCTGAGCAATTACACAGAAATATGACTTCAAATAAAAGTAAAATCACTTGGTCTCCTTATGTCAGTCCTGCAGTAAAACACATGTTACATAAGCCTCAAACACTGACTGTGGATCAGCACGAAACCATGACAAGTGCTTGTACATTTATGGTGTGTGCCAAATGCCATCAGTGTATGACAATCATTGTTAGGAGGATACATTCCTTTAACACTCCCACTATTACATAAACGGCATTGCTCGAAAGGTGCATGTTAGTGACCCTCCAGACAGACTTGGACCTGCTGTCCAGGTTTTAATGACGGGTAGAAAACTTTCTTCTGCACACAGTGCAGAAAATGTTCTTTAAAATGTTTATTTTACCGTTTCCTGTATTGCATTGCTATCTATCTTTGTATGCCATAATATAGGCATATACTGATATATATATATATATGTATGTGTGTGTATATGATATATGGATATACATATATATATGGATATGATAAAATGTACAATGCAGGATTTATACTTACTTACTGATGCAGACCTCTCGTCTATTTCTGTAAGCTGAAACAATTTCCCTCAGTGGAAACAAAGCTTTTATTTACTTTAGTTTCACATATAAGAAACAATAAATTGTGAAGACAATAAAGCCTTCACAAAAATAGCATTTTAAGTCTTGTGTGTGATTTATCCTGGCTTCATAAGAGAAGAGGAAATCTCTGCTTGCCTCTAGGCTAATTTGTACAATGTAAAATGCCATAGGCTTGTGCTAAGAACATTAGCATCTTGTTGGAAAACATGTTTAGTAAAAGACAGTTGTTTTGTCTGTGAACTTTGTGAGTTGTAATGGAGCTGAATTTTGTTACGTTACCTTTGTTAAATGTTGCTGTTGTGTCTGGCTTCATATGAGTAGAGGAAAAGTCCACTAGCCACTAGGCTAATTAATACAATGTAAAATGCCATAGGCTTGTGCTAAAAAAAAGCATGTTGTATTTGTGGGGAAAATGTGTCCAGATAAAGACAAGTGTTTGTCTGTGAATGCTGTGAGTTATAGTGAAGCTGATTTGTGTACTTGTGTTTGAAATTGTTTCTATTAAGCCATGTTTAATGTGTGTTTAATGTGTGTTTTGAATCAACTAAACTTTACAGCACTTCACAGAAACCCCGCCACCAACTCATGTTGTGGAGGTGTAACTGCAGTGTGACACAGACACGCCACCGCACAAGTATAAATGGGATTACTTCTGTATGAGTCTAAAAATCGTTTTTTGCATCGTATATCTTTATGTAATTAACAAGAACAAAACAAAACAAACACCAGAAATGTATCTGTGGCAAATGTTTGCATTTTAGTAAGAAATATGAACAAAACTATCCTCTCTACATGCTCTTTTGACAATATTTCCAGACATGAGGGAAAAGTGTTTTACGTAACCTACAGATGGCTAATCTCAAAGGAGATAACGCTGGGAAAACAACCATGTGACCAAAGACTGGATACAAACAAACAGCTTGGGTTTTTACAGTGACGGTGACACTGGTATGGAGGGTCAGATGTTGCTCAGAAAAATTCAGAGCTCCTGATGTTCAACTTATTCATGAGTACTGTAAATACACAAATGCCTGCATGGATATTCATGAGTACTGTAAATACACAAATGCCTGCATGGATATTTGCTCACATACATTTGCACCATCATACACGTCAGCGTGAGTTTAACAGTGTTTATTTTTCCCTCCTCTGAGGGACAGGTAGGAGTTTTAGCTTTGCTCTGACTCGGAAGTCAGAGCTGGTGTAAAAGGGAGCTACACATGTTCGTCTTTTTTTTGTGGCTGTTTGTGGTGAAAATGAATTTCTAAAATCATCTGATGGAGCTCCTTGGTGATAATATTATGGATATGGTACTAAATATACTCGTTGCTCCTTTGAGGTTGCAATACACATAGAGCTCAGGATATATTACACATTCCTCATGCATGTATGCAGCTGTAAAAGTTTGCATCAGTGGAACATTGTGGCCACATGTGAAAACTGAATCATGTGCTCTCATTTTCAAGGACTCTTGAAACGCTACACACTGACCTTATTCACACAGGCGAGGTAAGGGTGGGAAACTCTACCTAAAAGATTATTTTCTGAGACTTCGTACTGCAAAACTGGGTTTCAGATTAAATTCACCAGCAAAGTTAGCTGCCATTCCTGCTCAGCTTAAACTCCATGATAGTAAAATGTCTACTGTTTGTTTGTTTCAAAATATGTGAGTAAAATACAACCTATCAACAGTGAGCTGGAGGGTGATGATGATTCAAGGGGCACACATGTGGAGAAGGTCCACAGACATTTCCAGATTTTTTTATTAAAAAAAAAAAAAGGTTAAAGTTATGCATGGTCATTTCAATTAAATTCCAAAGTAACTGATGACACACTAATAGTGTGGGTGTGTAGTGACACAGAAGGTCACTTGTGTGGTCAGAGTTATGTAACAGTTGGCCTACGTGACCTGTTTGTCTTTTCAGGCCTCTGTGTCAAGAGTCAGATTTGGCTGTGCTGCTTTCAGCAATGATCGGATGAGGCATGGAGGTGACATAGGGAGCCAAAGCTGGGAAGCAAATAATGGAGCTCCAGAAAGTGTCTTACCTGAGACTGAATAAGTATTAACAGTTATAAGTAAAAACTAGTAAAATACAAAACAGTGAATGAATGAACATAATCAGAATCGTAATTAAAGCTTAACAATATAAGACTATGTCATCAGCGTAGAGACCTCATTATTAAATCTTCCTATTTGGCTGCACGGACCACTAATGAATCCGAAGGAAATCTAAGTGACTGAAAGAGAAACTCTGAAAGGCCAAAATAATTTGCTTAACAGGGCACAAACTGCCTTGGGTTATCTGGAACAGGTTTCGAGACACTGACCTGTTTAACCTGGTTTATCTTTAACAAGCAGCAGCACAGGAATAGCAGCTTCTGTTCTGAGGTTAATGTGGCTTCCTGTCACATCCTGAGCAGCAGTGAAAACACATTTTCTCACAGTTATGCAACTGATAGGAAGCGAGGCGAATGATGATCAGAGTGGAGAAAGCAGGGAAATCAGGGATATAAGATACAAGATATTATCATCTGTATTATCATCTGAAGGAGAAACATGATACAAACTTTAACAGAATAACTTTTCGGGTGCCTTTATGTCTGCAGCGATAATGTGCTGACAGACAGAACAGATCAGGTTGTCTTCATTGTGAAAACTTGACTCGACCTCGTGAAGGCAGAAATTAGATGAGCTATTTGCAGCCTGCCATGCTGTAGCGCATTAGATAAAACTGATGGAGAAGGAATCGCTTATTTGTATGTATGTGTATGCGTGTTCCTTTAGATTGAGATAACTGCTTCCTCCTGCAGGCTCTTTAGCAGCACTGGTTTACAAGATTAAGATTTTGATCTCAGGGGCAAAGAAAAAACACTTTACAAGTTTGAAAGCCGAAGTTCACTGCACATATTGAGAAAAGTGCTGCCTGACAGATCATAATTAGATACTCTCCAAAACACCCATGCTACACCTTGTTTGATTTGAACAAGTCAACAAAAGCATTTACTCTGCAGGGTCACCAACCAAGCTTTGCAGCATGTCCCACCCCCAGACACAGACTGGCCAATCACATCGTAGCATCAGGCCGACAACAACACAGCCGTGCTCCATTGACTCTAATGCAGTCATTTCAGATTTCCTTCATTGTCAGACTGGTTTTGTGGATTTGGAGCTAAATGTTGTGCCTGGGGCACGTCGTGTATTAATGATACTCGTTACCTGGAGAGGTTGGAAAAATATACGTTTCTTCCCTGTTCCAAAACCAAAATCAGACCCTGAAAAGTGTAGTTAGCTAGCTAGCTACGGAAGATATAGCCTACTGAATGTATACACATGCTGCTCAGTGTACCCTTATACCCTCTATATAAGCATCTGCACTCATTATGGTTTGGACTTACACTTTATCCTCAGGTTTTCCTGTAATTTGTGACCCATCGCTGTGTCACATGACTGGAAATAAGGTTTGAAGTCATAAGATAAAGGCTACATTTTCTTTTTCTTCAAGCAGAACATTGTTTAAACTGCTCATAATTCAATAACAATTAAAAAACACATGATTAAGTCTGAAGAAGGACCAGCCCCCTGTGATTAAAAAAAGACCAGCGTGGCACAGACCCGCTCTACCGCTGAGCTACAGCCGAATACAACCTCACTACTGATATCTCCATTGTCATCTTGACTGTAAGGGAGCTGGGAAGGTCAGTTATAATAGGCAAAGCCCTCTGCTGTCTGGTGACCTGGATTGTTCTGTCCTCCGCACGCTGTCAGACCACACCGGTAGCGTAGCCAAGCAAAGCGTTTTGCCTGCCTGATTTTGTAGATTTGCAGATTATCTTTTGTTTTGTGTTTTAATTGGATTTATTGTTGTCACTTCCCTCCTTGTTGTGCTGTAGCCTGCAGACAAACTTAATACTGTTAAAAGTCCAGTTATGAACAACAGGGATCAAAGACTTCTGACTGTGTTTTAGTCGTTAGAAATACTCTTAAGTGCTATATCGTAGGCAACTGGCCTTGCTTCAGAACGAAGGAAGCCTCTTGGATGAGAGGTGGATAGAGAAGATACTGTACCTCTGATGAGTGTGTGTATGACGGATAGCCACCAGATGGAGTTAGAGAGCAATGCTGAACATATCTACCATGCCTTCTGCAACTTCACAGCTATTTTATTTTGGTTTTCAATGTCATGTTTTCCTCACTCATTTTCATTGTCTCTGTGTGATTTTATGAGATTAGCTGAGGAAGCTTTTGAGGCAGCAGATTGATGTAATACAGCATGGTAAACTCTTCTTCTGTGGTGGTCAAACCTGCTTCTTCTGCAGCAGCTTCCTCTCTCTCTGCAGTTTTATCATCAGGAATAATTTGCAGTGTTCTTGTTTTTCTGTCTCTCTGTGTGTGTCTGTGTTTAATGTGGTTTTTGGCTTGTTTGCGTTTGTGTGTGGATTTTCACACTTTTATGTTTTATGTAGTTTTACAAACTAGATTCAGGAACAATGATGACACATCCCATTTCTGTCCAAAAGTATTCAAGCACACCTGAAACATTCTCTGTTTCTTCAACGCATTTGTCACATCCCACCTTCCCAATCCCTTCTCGTCTCTTACTTTTCTTTTCTCTGGTCCTTTCTGCGTACAGGAGCCAGGGGGAGATCTGTCCGAAGCCGAGTCCACAGGGAGACAACCCCCCCACTCAGTCTCAACTTCCTGGATCCCTCCTGCGTTCCTGCCTTCAAACAACACATCCATCATCGCACCGCCCATGACCCTGAGACTCAGCCTACATACCTCAGCCTTCATCCCTTGATCCACATCCTGTGATCCCTAATCTTTCATCCATTCATCCCTTGACCCTCATCCTTTCATCCCTTCGACCGTCATCCCTTCATCCCTCATCTATTTGACCCTCAACCCACATTTATTCATCCCTTACCCTTCACCCCATCCCTCCATCTTCATCCTTCCACTCGCACCCTCCATCTCTCGACCCTTAGACCTTGGCCCTCATCCATTCATCCCTCACCCTTCTCCCATCCCTCCATCTTCATCCTTTCATCATGCTCCCTTCATCCCTTGACCCTCAATCTTCCATCCCTCAATCCTTATCCTTTTAGGCTCTAATCCCTTGATCCTCATACCTTCATCCCTCTACCCTTATCCCTTCGTCATTCATCTCCTACCCTCATTCCCTTATTCCTCGACCCTCATCCCTTCATCCCTCACCCTTCATCGTACATCCTGTTATCTCTCCATCCCTCAATCCTTATTAACTCATTCTCTAATCCCTTGATCCTCATCCTTTTATCCCTCACTCTTCATCCCTTGATCCTCATCCTGTCATCCCTAACCCTTCATCTATTCGTCCTTCAACCCACATCCCTCAACCCTTTGACCCTCATCCCTTCACTCCCTCATCCTTCCATCTCCATCTCTTCATCCCTCACCCTTCATCGAACATCCTATCCCTTCATCCCTTGACCCTCAATCTTCCATCCCTTGATCTTATCCTTTTAGTCTGTAATCCCTTGAGCCTCATCCCTTCATTCCTCACTCTTCATCCCTTGATCCTCATCCTGTCATCCCTAACCCTTCATCTATTCGTCCCTCAACCCTTTGACCCTCGTCCCTTCTTCCCTCATCCCTCCGTCTTCATCCTTTCATCCTGCACCCTTCATCCCTC
Source organism: Epinephelus moara (assembly GCF_006386435.1). Lineage (NCBI taxonomy): Eukaryota > Metazoa > Chordata > Actinopteri > Perciformes > Serranidae > Epinephelus > Epinephelus moara. Next base: position 21,425,358 of record NC_065522.1, on the reverse strand, counting down.
GACCCTTATCCCTTCGTCATCCATCTCCGACCCTCATCCCCTTATTCCTCGACCCTCATCCCTTCATCCCTCACCCTTCATTGAACATCCTACCATCCCTCCATCCCTCGATCCTCATCCCTTCATGCTTTCCTCCGAACCCTTCATCTATCATATGCAATAAACCATTTGAAATCTTTATCTGTGTGTGTGTGTGTGTGTGTGTGTGTGTGAAAGTGACAGAATAAAAGCAGAAACAATGGGGGAGGGCAACATGTGTGACATGTGATGGAAACACAAACCTTATCCTGGGCCAAGGAGGCACATCAACAAAGAGAGGGGTGGAGAAAAGGAAGATGGAGGTGAATAAAGGAGGGAGCCTTCCGACCGGTCCACATTACACCATCATGTGCTCCTTTCTCTTCTTCCTCCATACCTCCTCTTACAATGTCTCTCCGCTCCACAAACTCCTCCTTCTTTAACGTGTCCTGTCTGCTTGTCATCCTTCCTCCTGTGTCTCATTCTCTCCTTCCCTTCCTCCTCTCCTCCCTTCTTCTCCCTCCTCTCAGTGACAGCTGACCTCTGTGACACAGTTTTCCTAAAACTCTCGCCGCTCTGAAAACAGGGTAACAACGTCTTGGTTTGTGTTGGTTTAGAGAGGTCACATTCTTTCATACATACGTGAAGTGGCTTGAATATGAAGCAGAGCAATATTATGTCTTTATACTGATGGTATTTGATGCAGCCATGTTTATTTTTGGAGGCTGGAGCTCCTTTGAACGACAAAATAAGGTTTTCTTGTCACCAAATAAATGGTTAACCTTGGGTCATTTGTATTGGAGGGTGATGTGATGGGTTTGGCAATGTGTTACTGTGTGCAACTTACAATTTTTTTTGAAAAAATAGGAGTAGAAATAGTCATGTGTTTGGCAATGATCAGAGGCTACATTAATTTAGTCTGACTCAACGGACATACAGTATTTTGGCTGCCATTCTCCCTCCCCTCCACCATTTGCATGTTAGCATTTTCAAGATCCTGTTCGCGACAGGAATAACAACAACAACCTCGGAGTTCACAAATTACACACTGATTTAAAAGTGCAATAATACATGCCTGTTTTCTTCTTTCAGATCTACAACAAATAAAACAACTTGTGAATGCAGCTGGGAAAAGCCAAGACTCCATCTCCCAGGACTCTCGTGCCCTTCTGTTTTCTGTCACAGCCAGTCAGAGCTGATTTCCCACATCTTTTGAAACATCTCCAGTCAAATGATACTTGAATTTGATCCTTTTTGCGCCGGAGGTCGGATCTTGGACAGCCCAGATTCCCCTTCCAATCAGCACACTTTCTGCTGCTGCTGTCTCCGGAGCCGCTCTCCTTCCGGACATTATGCCCAGTTAACACAAGCTAACCCAGCAGTAGCGCTAACATCCAACATTAAGCTGTTAAACGGTCCCAACAAACTCACACCAATACCGAAACAGTTTGACTCTGTCATTAAAACCGCTAATAACTGTGTAGTAACATTGACCATGTGATGCTAACAGTTAGCCCTGTCACCCCGACACATTTTGCGAGGGCACTGTCAGGACCATTCTGATTGGTTTAAAGAAACAAAAACAAGCCGCAGCGTCTTTTCCCCTGAAGCAGAATGATAATACAGTGATTCCAGATTCTTTCTCAAGTGCTGACACAGCGCTGGCTATGCAAGACTGACATTAACTTTGGGCTTGGTGATAGAAGGACTATGTACAAAATATCAAAATTTAAATCGGCACAGGGTCAAGTAGCGTTACATAAGACACTGTACTGCTCTGTTTAATCTGTTTGTTAATTAGTCTGCAGGGGCACATTGGTCTTTATGTTGCATGTGCTACACCAGTGGGAAAAAGAGATGACTTGGGGCGCTTTTCCGCTCTGAGTTGAAGTTTTTCAGCTTGAGGAGTTCAGAGCGCTTGGGAAACAATGCCAGGCACCTAGAGCTCAGAAACATGAGGCGCGTTGCAGTGCAAAAACCGCAAGCAAAATGCTTCATTCTCATTAAAAACAATTACAAAAAGCCGCCTCCAGCTGCCAAAATGCTTCCTGTGTGATCTGGGCCTAAATCAGTCTGTGAGATGTGTGAAATTACAGCTCATCATCTCTCTTTGCTTTGCTTCTGTGCATGTTGTTACATCCTGTTCCAGCTGTTAGTTTAGTGTTCTTGTTTTCAGTTTTTCCAGTTAGCATTTCCTGTTTTATTTTGTTACTCAGCTGTGGCTCTGATTTCAGATACAACACTTAACCTGCCTCCCTTGTGTATTTAGTTTGTGAGCTCCTCTTGGTCTGCGCCAGTTCATCTCTACTGTGTATGTGTCACATGTGCGTCCCCAGTATTATTCACCCTGTCTTTCGACTACTTAGAGCTAACACACTGATGTTAGCATGTTATGGTAAGGTACATCATTTACCATGTTCATAACCTTAGCTGTTAGCATGCTATTGCCACGTTGCCTCTGCATGGTATACATCAAGGCTTTACTCAGCTTGCTCTTTTTTGGAGTTCCATTAGCAAAAGTTGTGGATAGTACCTGGTACTTTTGTGGTACCGCCTCAGTCAAAGTTCCATGCAAGGTGGTGGAGTTAAAACATGGCAGTAGCGCTTGTGTGACACAGGACATCCTACACAAACCCACCATTTTTTAAATCGCAGAGCTACCTTCAATAGTGACTGCAATTTCTTTAATTTAAAAATGTAACCATCTGCTCAGTTGGTACTAAGGGGCCCAAAGTGTGCCAAGAAAATATCCCCCACACCATTACACCACCACCACCAGCCTGAACTGTTGATACAAGGCGCCAAATTCTGACCCTACCATCTGAATGTGGCAGCAGAAATCCAGACTCATCAGACCAGGCAACGTTTTTCCAATCTTCTATTGTCCAGTTTTGGTGAGCCTGTGTGAACTGTAGCCTCAGTTTCCTGTTGTTAGCTGACAGGAGTGGCACCTGGTGTGGTCTTCTGCTGCTGTAGCCCATCTGCTTCAAGGTTGGACAAGGTGTTGTTGGTTCAGAGATGGTCTTCTGCAGACCTTGGTTGTAACCAGTGGTTATTTGAGTTACTGTTGCCTTTCTATCATCTTGAACCAGAGATGGTTGTGTATGAAAATCCCAGTAGATCAGCAGTTTCTGAACTACTCAGACCAGCTAGTCTGGAACCAACAACCATTCCACGTTCAAAGCAGTTGAAATGGTGTGTCTAATGAAGTGGTCAGTGAGTGTATATTGACTCCACCTGCTCAGTTTTTAACCAACCAATGAGGTTTGTTTTCAGAAATAAATATGAAGCTGTAATAGGTGCATATTCCATTGTTAAAAAAAGATGCAATGGGTTAAGTTGCCAAAGTTAAATGTCCGTGTGATGGGGAGGGTTATTTCAGGTCAGTATAGGCAAAGTAAGTTCAGAAAGCTGTCGACATGTCTTCACCCAGAAGGTAAACACACTCATATAATCTGGGCCCCTGTGAATGCAGGGCCCCATTGCCTGGAATAGGGGAGCCCCACACTCTGCAGGACAGGAGAGGGTGCTGCGGAGGAACAACACCGGCTGGCAGCTCGGAGGGGCCCCCCAGATTGATGTGCGTGTGAAACCAGCCGGGCCCAATATTGCGCAGTGCTGAGTTTATTGTGCGGTGCGTCCCAGCTGCAGATTCATGCGTCTGCGCCCCGCCTGGAGACTCTCATCTGAACTTTCGGTAAATTTAACTCTGGTCAAAACAAAGTCAAAAGGCAAGCTTTGAATGGTAGGCAGACAAGTTGCCCTTTGAAATAAAAAAACTCTATAAGGCTGCTCCTTTAGAGACATACACTAACTCTGTGGGGAGTAAGACCATATACTTGTTTTCTATGTACAACAAATAATATAACTTTAAGCATTTAAAACTGTAGCCTATAATCAAATAGTCGAGCTTGCTTTCTATTCACATTTGAGACAAAGTGAGTTAAAAAAACATCAAAATCAAACACATAGTCCAAATATATCCAACATAATTGAGCCTTCCTTTTAAAAGTGGGGTGGTTTTTGTTTTACAATGTATTTTAAAAGGTTACTTTTTCCACTCCGGCCAACTTAATAGTTTCAAAATGATAACAAAAAAATCATTCTCTATTTTTATTCCAGGATTTTTTGCATGTTGTGGACATATAATCAACAAAATATCAAAATATAATAATATGAATATATTCTAATATATTACCATTATTTAATTTTCTTTGTCGTCTACAGTTGTGTCTGAACTACGATACTCTGCCTTCACAATCCCTGATGGTACTGCTTCTTTTCATCCATATCCGTACACTTTCAGAAAACGTGAGCAAATACGAAAGAAATGAACACAGAGTACAGACCAAAGGCTCCATCCATCCCATTCTCCGTACCTGACGTTGAGTACAAACAAGCCCTTAGGTCCAGTTCAGACTAAAGATTTGCGACGTGACAAAACCGTTGCAGTGGTATGAACTGACTGTCTGAGTTCGACTCATGCTGGCTGATGGTGTCACTTGCAACTCAGCTGGTTAAATCACCAGCGGCTGGTTTTAGAATGTAAAGTACGTCACCTGTTTTAACAGCCCGTCGGCTTGTAGTGAAGTCCGCTGGTAAAGTCAAAATGGTGCCCTCTGTTTCCATCCTCACGGTGTGCCAGTGTCGGACTGTAGGTTGCTGCTGCTGCTGCTCGCGTATGCCTCCCCACACGCACATTCTTATTCACTGTTTAACTGGCGCTGGTTTTTATCTTATTGTGGTGTATTCATTGTAAATACAGTCCATCTGATGTTTGTTTTGTGTCTGTTTTTCGCCGTTTCATCACGACTACAAATGCAACTGTAGCCAGTATCTCACTATCACTATCCTCATTCATATTTTAAGAAGCTACAAATTATATTCAGCCACAAAATAAGTCTGAAAAGCGGGAAAACAGAACAAAAGTATGGAGAGTTGTTGCATAGCGATGATACACCATCTCATCTACAGTAGTTTCATTGGTGTGAACTGGCAGGTTTTTAGAATGTTGCAGAACGGCGCATTGCAGGTAGTTGCTTGTTTTAACTTGTCTTGTCGCAAATCTTTGGTCTAAACTGGGTTTTACTTTCAAGAACAGCTGGAAAAGCGCCAAAAAGTGGAGTGGAGTACAAGTATAGTGAAGTATAAAATGAAATGCTCACGTAAAGTACAAGAACTTAGGTACAGTACTTGGTTAAATGTGCTTTCCACCAGTTTTCCTTTCCATCAGAGGTGAAAGTTATAACACATTCAACCATGGGGCCAGTGTTTCAACATACTTGTTGCTCTGGTGAATTAATTCATCCTGGTCATCCCATGCTGCTGTCCATTCACAGCAGGACCACGTGTACTCGCCTATACAACCACTGAGTCCCCCCTCTTTGCAGGCGGACATGGCACAGCCTCACAGAGATGCACCGACATTATTCATTCACTGCACGCTGGCCAACGCAAAACCGCAAGGAGCCAAGTGCACAAGAAAAGAGCCCTGTTTTTTTCCTCCCGTCTTTGATTTGTAAATACCTCCGTTTCAGTGCAACAACTTCCAGGCTTGTATCTTATAACCATCAAACGTTTACATGAGAAAGTTGACAAAGGGTGAAACAGCGGAGGAGGCCTCGCAACAAAGAGGCCCATTTATAGAGTACAGTCGGGGAGCGATACGGAGAGGGAGGGTAGGAGGAGAAGCTGGGAGGAGAGTTGAATTAATGAATTAAAAATGTTGTGAAACAGCGGCTGTCTGAATACTTTTGGGTTTATATAGAGAGGCGTGCAGGGGGGTCCTGGAGGAGTGGACAGCACAGGCGTCTTTAACTTCTCTCTGTCCGGACACACAGGGCTCCCTCTCAGCTTAACATGCAGGAAGAAGTGCAAACTGTGCTCATCTGATTACATAATGACCCAGTAACAGTGAGCCAGAACCGGTACTGCCAGTACCAGTGTGCTGGGAGACACCGACTGACTGGTTAATCCTCGCCCAGGCCTCTCGCCTGGTTTCATGTTTTTTCTCTTTCTTCTTAGAAGCTTTTATTTTTCTAAATATAGGATGACAACGACGTAGAGGGACTGCAGAAGAAAACAAACAATGTGATGTCAAAGTGAGAGGTGATGTAAAACATGCTCGAGCTGTCAACAAGTGCGCGCCGCTCAAAACCGTGAATTTTCTCATCTTTTTTTCAGTCTTTTTCCTCCGAAGACAGATCGAATGCCGTCTGTCTTTTTCACATGTCTGCTGGACAGTGAAATTAATTAAAGCTTCAGGTTTCAAAGCTGTGGTCCAAGTGAACTTCTGTTACAAGTCAGCAGGAAGGTAAGAGACACAGAGACATACTTTACTCGTCATATTTTGCAGCTATTTCTTCTTTTTCTTCTGACATCAAAGCAACATTTGATCAAAATCTGAAAATAATGTGTGGATCTGAGTTTATTTGACTTGTGTGCAGGCCAATGTCATCAAATATATCCAAATAAAAATCTCTGCAACATCCCTTTAAGTACTTATAGTGTGTTTTAGTGGACTTTAAAGATTTATCTAATCTTTTATTTCCATTTTTTTTGTCATTTTTCTACAATCCTGCCCTGTGATATTCCTCTAACATCCAAGAATACGCTTGTTTTTAGCTGTGATTTTTATTTTAGTTCTCATGATGTTTACTAGTTTTCCTATAACTGTTGTGATGTGGAGAATAACCCGAGGAAACATGCTGCATAACCTGAAATTGTCTGATGCAAGGCTTGAGGTTAACAGGTGTTCAGTGTCGCTGTATCCACTGCCTTGTGTTTACAGCGCGGAGGGATATTAGCAGTAACAATAGAGACGGTCAAATCTGTAGCACTATCTGACTGCTACACAGGATTATTTGAGGTTTTAGCATTAAATTATTAGCATTAGTAGCAAAAACAGTCCCTAAAATCCTACAGTAGTTAATAATGTAGTGGATGTACCAATGCTTTTCTAGTCAAAGATAATTTAGTGTTAAATGAAAAGTTTAGCTAACTTGAGCCTCCACACCCTGCACCTGTACTGGGTAGATATCTATGATTAATAAATATGGTTTTCCTCACAGTTTGGAGTAAACACTTAGATGCAACACAGAGGAAAATACATTTGGGCTTCTGCTGCAGAACAACAGAAGCACCAAACATATTGATTTACTGATTGTAGGGCTGCCACCGACTAAGAAATTTCCAGTTGACCAATAGTCGTCATTTAGGGCCATTAGTCGACTAGTCGCCCGCATGTTTAGGATATTAATTAAATTATTAAATTATATATTTTGGTGGTTTGAGTTGAAGGTGTGAGAAAGAATAGTATCAGTAACATTAACTAGCCTGTGGAATAACTGCAGGTACCAGCCCTGGAAATTAGAGGCCGTACACATGCTGCGTCTTTAACCACCTGGATAATGCGAGGTTGGGCGCTGGGCGCTACTCTTGTGGCTTTTTTGTGTCAGCTTTCAATCCTTGTGTTTGTATCAAAGAGAGTGGGAAGAACAGGTGTGATGGTGTTTTGACTCCAAGTCTACAGAAAGTCTCGACTCGGACACCATTCAGTCAAAACAAATCCCACCTTCTCATTGAGGAATCCCCATCGGCACCACAACAGTAGTACACTGGCCAGATTTACAGCAGAGAGACACAACGTTGGCCACTACTAACTCGGAAGAAGATGGTAAAAGTCAGTCCTAAATTACAGCCCGGTGGCCCACAGCTGCTCTCCATTGTTTAATTTGGGTCAATGTCGTAACTCCTCAGCTTCTAATTCTGGGCTGAGGAAGTGGAGGGGCGAAGGGTTTATGGAAGTGTTTAGATTTAGATGAAGGTTTGGACAGACTGCTGGACACAGACACATTGAGACAAATGTCGGATCACCATGAAGACTGGTCACATTTACTTCCTGTTGTTAAATTGCACGTGAACAGAATTATGTTAACATGGAGTACCCACATGTACAGGCCACAATACAAATACACTGAGTGTAGATGTAAGTCAAAGTTGCAGTGGTGGAGAATTGTGTTTTCATACAACTACGACATGAGCTGTTATATTTATGGGGGAATTCATTCCCGCCTTGAGCCCAGTTTTTTCCTCAAAGCATGAGCTGGAATATAGTAGGAAGGCATAGTTCGGATCCTTTAAAGTGGGCTTGTATGAGGTACTTATCCATAATCAGTGTATTACCTACAGTAGATGTCAGTCAGTACGTCCCCAGTTTGGAGAAGCAGGCAGGATTACTGACATGGAAGCTAAAAAACGTACTGCTGTGTACGTGGGCTGCAGCAAAATGTATTTTAGCCACTTCAAAAATTAATTTCAGTTTAATTATACGCTATTGAGAATATTTTCACTGCTTTATCTTGGCATCAGAGAACCCCTTCAGACTGGGAAGCTGTTAACGGCTTCAGTTCCCCATCTATCTATGTTCTCATCAAAGCCACCAGACTCCATTGGCAAAAACAGTAATTTTAGCTGGCTGAACACAGGAGTCGCTGGTCTACTGCTGCCGCAATCAGTTAGTTAGTTAGTGTTATTGAGTGACTTCGGTGAATCTGAACTAACCCTTTCAACCACAAAAGATACACAATAACACAAACAAACTGACCAATCGAGGCAGTGGTAGACCAGCAGCTCCTGTGTTCTGTGATGTTAAATTACTGTTTTTGTCAATGGAGTCTGGCTTTGAAGAGAGCAATATAATGGCTTCAGTTCCCCAACAGGGCACTAGGGGCATGTTGACTTCCATCTACTTTATGTAATACACTGACCATGGATAAGTACGTCAAACAACCCCTCTTCAAAAAATCCAAACTATCCCTTTAAGGTGTCAGTATACTTCAAGCAAAGTGTTTATCGGATGGTCAAACGCCATTTGAAACCCTACATCTTTTTGACATCGGAATTAAGGAGGATAACATCTAATAATTTTTTTAACTGGAGACAATTCTACCCAGTGAAGCCAGGTGTGCAGAGGTGAGAACATGGGCAGGACTTGAACCCTGTGCTGTCGTTGTTGTTGACTGTCTGAAAAGTCCCTGTTTGTACTGTCTTAAAGCATGGCTATCTGGAAAACCTAGAATCACATTTACCTCCAGATGTAGTCGGAGGACTCATCATATGAGCTAGTTCTTTTCAAGCATGCTGACACCTCACTCACACGTTGTTAATAGTTTTCTACCAATCTCTAAAACACAATTAAGTCCTTGATTAAACATGCAAAACGTCATTAGATACACATCATAAACCTTCATAAAGTGTGCCTAATTAGAAGAGGATTCATATTATTGTTCCCCAAACCTGCGTTGAGATGCAAGTCCTATAAATAAGTCTCTTATAATATGCGTTGCAAGATTTTGAGCACTGGGTTGCAAATTAGTTGGAATACCATTGTCTGGATTCGGCAATGATTTAGTGAAACAGTCTCGTTGGCCTTTTCTTCCACAAGGATCCTCCAGTTTTCAGGGCATCAGGGGTCCTCAAGTGAAAGTAAAGCGTATTTACAGTATCTATTGATATCTGTTGATGAAGATTCTCAATCATTAAGGTCATCGTAAGTGCTATATCGTAGGCAACCGGTCTTGCCGGTCTCAACTTAACTCAAGGAGTCCAGTTGCCTACGATACAGCGCTTAAGATAACTATTAGTATCCTTAAAGAAGCGACAATCATATACCAACGAACCTCTGTTATATTTATATCTATGGGAGGATCATCACTGTGTTCAGGACAGGAATTGAATAAATATAGTATGTATGTTGGTAGTTGTTAGGCTCATTTTAAGTGCTCATCGATCTTGTGAAGATGACATTTTTCCTTTAACTGAAGAATTGAGTATTTATAGATGGGTCGCAAAAACTACTTCTTCAGCTCAACAAACAATTTAAAAACTGCTTGGAAAACATGGTTATAGTGATGAAGAGTTGTTTTGGAGACACAGTTTTTACAGTGAAGGTCTTTTGCACCCGTTTTAGGTTTATGAGACATATGGTGTTTCTATACTGACCTTATATGTATGTGCGCTCCTTGTAGTTTCAAAGACATAGCCATTTTCTTATTGCCAATCAAGTACTTGGTATCTATGAATTGATCGTAATAAACATAATGTTTGTGTTTTGTTTTTTTTTTGCCAAATTTAAAAAGACTTTACATCAGAAAGTAAGATACCCACCCAAAATATATCCGAACTATATCTTAATGCTTTTTAAAAAATGTTATCTTAAAAAAAAAAAAAAAAAAAAAATCACACTAAATGTAACACGTCTGTATTTACCGTGAGAAATGTATGCTTGGCTTTGCTACTAATACCAGAGCTGCGTTCTGAATTTCACACTCTTTGCTTTCACTTTCAGGGGGCACTGCAGCTTGCCTTTGCAGGTGTTGCATGCAGTATGCACACAGTGGGGACACACTACTTTGTCATACCATTTCACACTGAACTTTGATCCTCTTACTCACATATCTGTTACCTTGAAGATAAAATGGCATTTCCTAAGCTCGCCAGAGATGGAGGTCGACCCGGAGAGCTCTGCTGTTGTTAATCTGCAATGTATGGAGTTTTAACTTTTAAGTTATAATTGCATACATTGCAGATTCCTTAGAATCTTAGAGATTATTTTGTTCACTTTAAGGTCCAATTTGTAGGACTTTGGGGGATATATTGGAAGAAATGGAATATAATACAATGTTTTCTTTAGTGTATAATCACCTGAAAATAAGAATCGTGTTTTTTTGTTACCTTATAATGAGTTGCTTATTTCTACATAGGGAGCTGGTCCTTGTCTACAGAGATCATCGTGTTGCACTGCTAAGTTTCTTCAGTCCTAGAACTGACAAACCAGACATAGGGCCAACCACCATAGTAAGCAGTCCCTCCACGACAACTAGTCACGAAAAGACACCGATTTTTTGTATTCGAAACGGCTTCATTCAAGGTTTTTAGCTGTTTAAATCATCGGCTCTGTTTGTTTTTGTGAGAAAGAGACCTCTGAGGATAATTTGACTCGAGGCAAAACCCTCATGAGTGTCTGGGTCTTAAGTTATCACAGAAAAAAGGTGAGCAGACATTAGCAGGTGCTAGGTTAGCGGCCCATTACGACAGGCCAAACAGCATGAGAGGAACATTGATTTGTTGAATGACACTGCTTTATTCAGTGTTTTTGCCGGTTTTCATCACCTGGTCTGTTTGTTTTGTAGAGGAGGACACCTGTGTGGAGTAATCGGCTCCCGGTAAAAACCTCCTGAACAATAAACACTGACGGAAATGTGACCTGGAGAAATTTGACCTGATTGCAATCTGCAATCCTAAATCCCCCTAAATCTTTCTCACTGGACCTTCAAACATTAATATTCCTGTCATTATTATTTGACAGGTCATCAGTCACTTGGATGCGCTGTCATTCATCATTGTGGCTTCTGTCAGCTGTCAATGAGCTTGACTCCTGAAGTGACGTATCTTCCACCGTGCAGAGGATTGTGGGTCAGAATAGCTGGAAAAGCATCTTGGCTTGCATCTGCAAAACGCAACCAGATGCAGTAGAGCAGTGGTTCCCAACTGGTCTAACTAGAGGGTCCAGATTTCTCCTTAGTCATTAGTTCAAGATCCACATGGTTTAATACATTCAGCGTCTTACTTGCGTTTGGCCATGTCGGTTTGCTGGTTTGCTGTCTCTGTCAAGTATCTGTCTGTCAATCACTCACTCAAAGCAGGAAATGACACAAACACATACTCAGTCACTTGCAGCCCATTCAGAATGGACCCACAACCCACTTTTGGACCTCAACCCACCAGTTGGGAACCACTGTAGTAAGACATCCTGGTATTTTTGGCACATTGCATTTGACATTCGATGTACTGGGACAAACGGAATCTTTTCTGGCATACATATAAGATGGTAGCATGGATACTGGAACCCACAGCAAAGCAGGCAATAACGACAGGAAGTGAGGAGATGAAACAGGAAATGGAGCAAGTAAAAAAAAGGCCAACACAAAGCACAGCTAAAGAAGATGCTCTGTCTTAATGAGACTGTCTGAAATAATTCACTGTGTATATAAAGGCACAAAGACACAACAGCAGCTCGTTTGTATGGGCACTGCTTAGTTTGGCTCCAGTAAGTTTGTGGTTTTAACATCTTGTGCTGGCTGAGTCGATGCCTTCTTGGCATGGCCTGTGTTGATGTTTAGACAGTCCTTTCAGTTGGCTGCAGAGGCTGCTGTGGCATGGACAGTGGTCACAGCTATTCAAGTTGTGTTGTATTGAGTCTTTTCAGTGTACTGGCTGCTAGGGGTTCTTTGTGGCTGTGGACACTGGACAGGGGCACTGAGTGGAAGGGATTACTCTCTCCTCTGGAATACTAATGACCCTCTTTTGTCACCGATCTGTTTCCTCCACCTTTACTCCACATACCCCTTCACCATCCATTTCCCTCCCTCTTCCTCTTTCACTCCCTTTGTCTCCCTTTGCTCAATTCTCTCTCAATCCTCCCCTCAAAACCAATTATCCCCCCCCCATCTCTGCCCCCTCACAATGTCAAGCACCGCATACTCACACACACGATCACGCACAGTCGCAAACACACACTTTAACCCTCCGTACCGCTCTCCTCTGCCTCGTCTAACTTGCTCTCGCTTTCACTCGCTCGCTCACCCAGTCGTATTTTTCAATGGTGGCTTTTGTCCCTTTCATCTCCTCGAAAACAAAGGATTCTTGTGCGCACAGGACAGAGGGAAGGAGAGGGATGGAGAGCCGGACGGACAGGAAGAGATCCTAACCTTGAGTGTGGAAGAAGTCATTTTACAAGAGAGGGAATCCATCAGTGTTACTGTCAACCAGACTGATACACTTCCCAAATATTGTTTTAGCTCTATTAATATTTACATAACCAAGACTGGTGACTGTAGATACAGTGACATAAGGGTTTAGATATTCTGTATTTTTCCTATCATCAAATAACCCCCCAAAAAGAGACCAAAACCAACAAGCAATTGAACCTTCTCACAAATATAGTCAACCTCACACATAGATGAGTTGCACTCCGTGACATATGTACTGTAGGGCACTGTAGTTTATTTTCAATCCACTGTCCTGCTGCCAGATATACTCACTACTGCACCACGTGTGTATTATTCCACAGCTGAAAATAGTTCCATCAAAGGCACCATCCATCCACATCTGATTAATGGAGTGCATAGTTGTTTTAGAAGTAACTTTAAAATGAAACTACTTATTTTAATTTGTTTGGAGAGCAGCACTAATTATTATTTTTTGGAGAAACAATGGATCAAATGATGATGTGTAACGTGAGAAGGATCGCTCGTAACAATGTACCCACAGAAAATTAGATAAATAACGGTTGGCAGTTTACTTTTAGCGTCTTTGAATGTATTGTTTTAGTTTTTATGACCTGAAAATCTTGCGTTTTAAGTTACTCTCTAACTCTAATGTATTTATGTGCATGTCGAGTTTTTACTTTGGTCCATGTCTCATCTGTTACCATGGAGGGGCAGGGTACACTGCTGTCAGCCACTACACGGTGATTGAGATGTTTTGGCTTCACTTTTGGAAGCTGTCATGTCGTCCGTCTTTATTATACAGTCTGTGACTGAGACCACAGTGTAGACTTTATGAAACTAATGAATGTTGCCACTGTGATGTCACACATTGGTTTGTGGACTCCTGTTCTGAAGCCTTGAGTTTGGCATTTTGGCTGCCGCCATCTTGGATTTTTGTAGCCAGAAGTGACCATGTTGCATCTTACTTGGAGCCCGAGGACATTGTCTGCAGATAGCCTATCACTCAAAGCAATCGTGCCCTTAATTGTACGTAACTGCAAATCTTAATAAAATATAAACAGTTGTGTTATATAAAAGTTTGTACAATTGTCATTAACGTGCGTGGAAATTAGCTATAGAGACCCAAACCGTTTTTGTACCAGGCTGTACACATGTTTATTTCTGCTACAAAGTTAGGCATTATTACATGGACACTATGGGGATTGACTCACTTTTGGAGCCAGCCTCAAGTGGCCATTCAAGGAACTGCAACTTTTGGCACTTCCACATTGGCTTCCTTTTTTCAGCCTCTGAGGTTGCTGCTTGGTGGAGACCAAAACAGAGGTAAAAGCATATTAAATATTGGACCCACATTCATCAGGTAGACAGAAACATGACCCAAAAGAAATGCTAATGTTGCTCTTTGTCTGCTGGATGTGTAAATAGGCAACGGGTTTGCCATAGCAACTTTATGTTGTGTTTACACCTCATTGTGTACCCAACAGATAAGTTAATACTACATAACAGACTTATGTGTTCATTAGGATCAAATAGACTGAATGCCCTAGACATGGTAGGATTAGTATACATGTAACTGCTAGTTGCTGAATGTACATGCAATTGCTAGTTTCTGTGTTGTTGTGTGTAAGGTCCTGACTTTGCAAACCAAACATTCCTTCATACAATCAATGGTATTGTATTGCCTTCTAACTGTTCTAAAGGTCTATATGTCCAATACACGAGTGTGTGTTTACTGTATGTGTAGGCAGGAGCTCCACAGGGTTCAGAGTTCAGCTGGAGATGGACACGGCCAATCACATGGGCCTCCTCTTGACCCCGCCTCCCTCCCCTCTCTCCCCCTCCACATCTTAGTATTCAGAGCACAGACATCAACACAGATCTCTATTCATTCACTCAGTGTGAGCTCCAGCGTGGAGAGAGGAGAGAGAAGGGTCAGAAAGGACAGGAAAGGACAGAGCGTATCAGATCGTCGTGTTTCTTAGGCTTTTGTTTGTGTTGTTTTGTTTTTGGGTTTGTTGTATTCGCTCCGGAAGGCAGAGGCAGTTTGAGACAAAAGGGCCATTTAGTGAACAGTGAGTGTGAGCGAGGGAGAAGGAAAGAAGTAGAAGGATGTGGAGAAACTGCAGCTCAGACCAGGGTAAAACTGTTGAGTGTATGCAGTGGACGACCCATACAGTGACAATAAGTGTCCATGGCACCCGGGGGTGGTGTGGGGGACTCATTCTGTCAATATACTGTTGATACTTTGAGACCCACAGACACTTAGAATCCACCCCAGCACATTACACCACCATTGTCTGACAGGCATTCACTTGACACTTGTTATATGACAACAAGCACTTAGCTTGTGTAATAAGTGATGAGGGTGTACTTGTATCGGAAATAGGGATGTCAGTGATGGTTACTTTTGCTTTTGATAGCCTGACACCCATTAACCAGTAACTAACTAGCTCATTTTAGAGAGGAAAGAAGAGCAAATTGATGTGAAATACAAGAGGCCTTTCCTTTCAGTCCAGCACTCTGTAGGGCCACACTTTATACTGTTTTCCATTCAAAGGTGGTGAATTTTAATGTTGTGTGATGAAAAGCCCTGTTTCTACCAAACACTTTCGCTATGGTACCTTTGGAACCAAAAGTAACCCTTCAGACATGGTGCCTAGACCCTAGGGTTTCCATCACAAACAGTACTCTTAAATGTAGGTGGGGTTGTTGTCACTCACATGCTCTGCGATGCTTTTCTTTTCCTTCGAGTAAGGGTTAGACTAAATGCTGTTCACATAAGCTGGTTGAAATTAATACATATAAATGCTTGAAGATCCACTCATTACTACAAGTCATATAAAAACTAAAGTAATGGTCAAAGTTGTCATAGTGAAATTTAAGGTGTGCTGATGGATTCACATCGACTCAACTCATGCACTGAGTAACATTACAAGTTGATGTTCCACCTTAAAAGTCGCCGGCAGTCGGCCCAGCGAATTAAGTTACTTTTTCTCCGACTCCAGCTGCTTTCATTTTATAGTTACAGTTTACTAATAAAACTCTCCACAGTGTGAACAGTGGTTACATGAGCCTCAAAACCAGCCACAACTCAGCCCTGAGCAGAGTGACCGTCCTCTATTGGCCAATCAACAGACTGCAGTGTTCACAGCTCCACCTTTTAGTACCCCATACTAAACCTTTACAAAGCCAGCTTTTTCTACAGTTCTCTGCAGCTGACATCGTCTCAAAAGCTAGATCTGATCCCAAAGTAATGCACATCTTCCTGTCAGATCTGCTGCATAAATCGGGTCTTTATTTAAGGAAAAACAGGCCACAAAGTGAAGGGAAGCGTATGAAAACAGCTTTCAGCTAAATGGAAGAGGGGGTCCAGCAGAAGACCTCGGCGTCCTTGATTCAAACTGAAAGACTCTTAATCTTTTTCATGTGGAATAACAGTCACTGGTGTCTCCTCATCTCAATTCAGTGGCCGTCTTGTGCAACCAACACGTGAATGGGCCTGCACTATCACGCTTTTAATGTGAAAGAGCAGCTGTGCCTTCATGCTGAAAGGAGGCTTTTATTTTGACAAGGCCAGCTGCCTCCATTGAAAGGAGAAAGGGGGCTTAAATGGACCACCATGGATAGCCACAACGCTGTCCAGCTGAAAAATGTGCTTCTAATCCCCTTCCTCTTCTTCTTCTTCTCCTCATCGTCACCTCCCTCTCCTCCCAAATGTTCCACTCTGTCATTTCTCTCATTCATGTGGTCGTCAAATGTTCTCTCTTTTCTCCTTATTCACACACCCTGCACCTTTTCATTTGGTCTCACCTGCTGTTCACTTGATTTTACTGCCCATACAACCTATGCACTATTTCCCGCTGTCTTACCTCGCTTTGTCTTTTCATGTACACCCCCTCTACCCACTTTTCTTCTTTACCTTACCTCCTGTTGTCTCTGTCTCCAACCAACTGTAGCACCAGCCATGACCTCAGCCACTCCCCCCTCCTCTGAAGGCTCCTCCCCTCAGAAAGTATGCCACTCCCAGACACAGACTGACATCACCAAACCCCTGCTGGGCTCCACAGGGGGGACTGGAGGTGCTGGTGCAGGTGGAGGAGCCACGGCAGCTGGAGGGCCCAATGCCCTGCGGAGGAGGCGACGCGTCCTCTCCAAAGATGGCCGAAGCAATGTACGCATCGAGCACATAAGCGGGCGAGGGGCACTGTACCTCCGCGACCTCTGGACGACTTTCCTGGACATGCAATGGCGCTACAAGTTCTTCCTCTTCTCTGCCACCTTTGCTGGGACCTGGTTTGTGTTTGGAGTGCTTTGGTACCTGGTGGCCATGGTGCATGGAGATCTACTGGGTAAGGAGGAGGGGATGGAGGGGGGCGGAGCTTTTTAGTGGAGAATAAGATCAGAAAAGCATAACTAAAGATGTTGTGTAAGGTGCTGTACAGATGCCAGGTCTTTGACCGCCTGGAAAATGTGAGGTCGGGCACTACTTTTGTGCTTTTTTTTGAGGCAGCTTTCAAGGGCGTGGCAGCAGGTTGCATCTGAAGTTGCTAAGCAACCTTAACAAGTACCGTATCATAGCCTATTTACCTGAAATCGTGAGTGCAGAGCTGATCTTCTTCCAGGCGCTGTTTATAAGTGTGTAGGCCTATCGTCCATGGAACAGATGTAAAGCTCTGGGTAGCCCTGCACTAAAAAGATCAACTCCTCCACATTTACCACAGACTGATATTTACGGAAGAAGGGAAAGGTATCTGTCAGCTGAACTTGGTTGATCTCGGGGCACAGCCATCACGCCCTGAAAAATAGGTGCTCGGGAAGGCGTGTGCATTGGGGTGGCATCGCTCTGACTTTGCTCTGGCGTTTGAGCATACCTGACACATGTCTACATTGAAAACAATGAATTTGAGGGTGCAAAAAACGCAGTATGTGTATGGCCCCTAATGGTCCCCAGAGAATTATTCCCACTTACCTTAGTGATTACCTGACTTTTCCTCCTGTGCATCAATTCATGTTTTCAAGTGAAAGGTCTTGACAGCTATTGAATACATTCATCCTTTCATTCACCGCTTATCCTTAGGGGTCGTGGGGGGCTGGAGCCTATCCTAGCTAACACTGGCCGAGAGGCGGGGTACAACCTAAACAGGTCACCAGAGTATTGCAGGGCTCAACTATTGAATAGATTTCAATCAAATTTGATGCACATACTCATGTCTCCCCATGGATGAATAATACGAACTTTAGTCATCCCCTGACTTATCATTTAGTACCATCATCAAAACAAGAGTCAGTCTTGACCAAACAGTGGAAAACTTACTGAAAACAACATGAGTTATTGGTATTGATAGGTAACCTTACCAGTCAACACAGAAAAGTCATGTGAAATCTTGCTTGTCCGTTTCATCACTTATGTACTTCTGAAATAAAACAGTCTTTATCCATGTCCTCTGGCCTTCTGTAAAAAAAGACCTAAGAAGTACAAGTACTTTTTTGTGAATGTGTTAACAATAAAGAAAGACACACGGAATACAGTTTTACATGGCAGAAAGAGCATGAGAAAGATCCGACAGAGCACTGAGAGAGGGAACAAAATGTTCCTTTATAATTAGTTTACTCCCTCAAACCCAAGATCTTCTGCTCTCCCTCCCTTCCTCCAGAGTTCGACCCCCCCTCCAACCATACTCCATGTGTAATGGAGGTGAAGACCCTGACGGGAGCCTTCCTCTTCTCTCTGGAGTCTCAGACCACAATTGGATACGGTTTCCGGTGCATCACCGAGGAGTGTCCTGCTGCCATTGTGCTGCTCATCTTTCAGCTGGTCATCACCATGGTGATGGAGATCTTCATCACCGGCACGTTCCTTGCGAAGGTAGTGAGATACAGTTTTTAGTGTTAGATACTGTTGTCATGATAGGCTATTGGTATTTCTAACTTTGATACAATACCTTGACAAATATCAATATTTGATACCATTACGATACGACGATACCATGGGGAGGTATAACAAGGCTGTGATAACTTTTCTTTTCTTGTTAGTAATAGAGTCCAGCAGAATGACTGTAGTAAACATTGACAATATGAGAGGATACTGCAGAAAATGAGTATTGAAACCATTTCAAATAATCAGTGTCACTTTACCACAGGATGTCGGTAATATTAATGGCCAATTCGCACGGGATAAGAAATATCAGTAAAACTACCACAAGTGGGAGGGGTTAATCCATTCACACACATTGCTTCCTGTGCGTACCACACTTCTTGTATGTATAAAATAATATAGCCTACATCGAATTATTATGAAATGATTAGCCTACGGGTTGATTTTATTGTCATTTTTTTATTAGCCACATAGCCCTGCTACATTGCATACTTAACTTACCTAAAGCAGTCAGAAGTCCCGTGCCCCGGACAAGTGCTTGCGACCTTCTTTTTGGTTTTGAATCGTGTTTGTCGTAGGCCCTCAGTACCTGAGGTTTCACACGGACTTGTCCGACTGTGAAGTGCAAAACTGAGTGCTTCTTCAAGAGCCTCCATGCTTGAAAATCCGCGAAAAACCACTTGTGAACAGGATATGACGAAATATCTACACACATATTTACTGCTGGTTTATTCGCACGGGATTAGTATTACCTGAGGTAATTTTCCAGGACCCTTTTACAGAAGGTAAAAGTCGCGGTAATCTTTACTGACATCGTGCGGTAATGATTACTGACATGGCACATTTGGACGGGACTAAAATCTCTGGTAATTATTACTTAACCCCACGTACCTATGGAAAACTAATCCCGTCCGAATAGGACCTATAACTGTGCCAAAGCAAGTGGCTGCCTTGTGCCAACAGTTTTACTTCCATCGATATTCTGTATCATACTTACCAGGCCACCTTGGGCTATAGTAAACATTGTATTGCCCTTCTGTGTTCTGCATTTAACAACAAACAAGTGTTAAATTTAGTTTAAAACTGTTATCTTTGTCATTTAAACAGAAACAATATACTTAATAATAGCTTAATGACAATAAAGTTTATTTACAAAGCTCTCAAATCAGGACGTAATTTGCAAGAACAACAAAAAGAATAGAAAAAAGAATAACTTATATCATGCTGTTGAGCCACCCTTAATCACAGCAGGAGAAATTCTTTCACCACGACAGCTTCAATTCATTCAGCTTTGTTTCACTCCATATTATTCCCCTGGTCATCCATGTTCCATGTGTAGTAACGCTATGGCCTCCCACGGTTTGAGAAGCATTGGGCTAGCATGTCCCTCCTTTACCCTGTATCAGTGCAGCTATCAGTATGTTTAGCAATCAGCTTTGAGCTTATCAGTTAGAGATTATTACCATGTTGATTATTACCACTCTAAACTATCAAAGCACAGTTATCTGAACAGTTTCCTCTAAACAGTCTAACAACCTTTCTTTTATCTCTACATCCCTGTGATGTTACTCTTCCACGTATCACATATCTTTCTGTAGGCCAGGTTTATCTCGAAGACAGAAAGAGGAAATCAGAAGCCCTGTTTACATGATTACTGGAGCTCATGTGAAGTGTTTACAGTGTGTAGAAGTAACAGGAATCATTATATATCCATTTTTACCAACTGTGACACGTTTTCATCCTCTTGTAGGTCGCTCGTCCCAAGAAGAGAGGCGAGACAGTGAAGTTCAGTCAGCACGCTGTTGTGTCAAACCATGAGGGTCGACCCTGCCTCATGATCCGAGTGGCCAACATGCGCAAAAGCCTGCTGCTGGGATGCCAGGTACGCAAGTCTCTTTTGAATTAATAGCAACCCCAAATAGGCTACCTATAGATTTTAATGCACCTGAGGTTTGCCTTGTATCTCTGCATCGGCTCTGCACAGCATTTGACTGGATGCAATGCCATAATGGATATGAACCCACTGACCCTGACATACAGTTTTAACTTGAGGCCCATACAAAGAAGAAAAAGAAAAGCTTTCACGACAACCACAAGCTTTTTAAAGTAAAGTGCTTCATGAACAGTAGGGATGTCAGTTTTGATTATTTTTTCTTTTGATAGCCCGACACCCTTTTATCAGTAACTAATCAGTTTACTTCTAAAGGTGCGGACACACCAAACCGACATCAAAGAACTAGCGGCGACGAAAACCAACTGTTGCGTCGTCTACGTCACCTCACGTAGCCTCACGTCGCCTCACGTCGCCCTGTGTCAGTTGCATTTGAACACACTACATGGACTACACACGACGGCCAAGTGGCACGTACGTTCTGCGCCTGCATGAGAGAGAGCGGAGTGACAGAGTGGTACATCCTGACAGCCGAGGGGTTTCCTATCTGTGCAGCCGAGCACCGCAGCACCTCCACAGACTATTACATTCAGACGGTCCTGGTGTTTCCTCCACAGGCTCCACTTCACTCAGCTGCCCAATAAACCTGCTGCTTCTTCCCACTTTAACCTGAATAACAAACCAGGGCTCGGTTCTCCGGTTGGATCCAAACAGAAAGCCGGGGCTAGCTGGGAAGCTAGGGTAGGCTAACTGGCGGTGCTTCCCTCTGTCATTCTGCGCTAACCGCTCCCAACTAGCCCCAGCTAACTGGCTGTGCGTCCCTCCGTCATGCTGCGCTAGCAGGGAAGAAGCAGCGGATCTGTCCGGCAGCTGAGTGAAGTGGAGCCTGAGGAGGAAGCACCGGTTAGCCCCGGTTTCACTACAGGCAGATTCACTCGCTACTGGGGCGAGGGAATAAAACCTAAACAGCCAATCAGAGTGATCTCTTTCACTGGGGGCGAGGGAATAAAACCTAAACAGCCAATCAGAGTGATCTCTTTCACTGACAAGCTCCGCCGCCGATTCAACATGCTCAATCGGCCGAAAAGCCGCTGACGCCGAAGTGCCGATGGTGCGGGACACACCGCAAAACTAGGCCAACAGACGCTCACCGATGGCCCGACTTTGGTCAACGGCCGACTGTTGGCTTTGCTGACAGACAGCCCACTCCCTGCTTTGAAGTACCGAAACATATGCCCACTGCCCACCATCCGGTCTCCACAGGTTGGCTAACATTAGCCTTGCCACTATCTGGCTGCTAACAGTGATAACACAGTATACAATTCTAAAGGGGGTTTGTTGCTCAAAATTGAGTTCATTGGGGCAACCTGAGACAGATCAGGAGGTATAGGCACAACTGTTCCACAGTAACGCTGTTGGGTCGGGACGCCATTACTAGCGGTAATCATAGCTAGTGGAGCCATTACCAACTTCTATCAAGCCTGGTTGATGCACAGAGCAGCAACTGAATAATAAAATTAACTTATATAACCTAAAGATATGCATGACCCATCAAAAATATTCTGAGCAGTAACCTATCCACGGTTAATTGTTGACATCCCTGTTTAACAGTATCAATCTGACTGGTATGAAATATATTTAACGACACATTCAGTGACTGACGATGCCATGCTTAAGGACACATCGCCTATGATGAAGACACTGGCCGTTGCAGGTATTAAACCTGGGGCCTTTTGGTTACAGGATGCCTTCTGCAACCTCTTGGCTACATTTACTGACTCCATCTTGGCTCCCAGGTGACGGGGAAGTTGCTTCAGACGTCCCTGACAAAGGAGGGTGAGACGGTGCGGCTGGACCAGCGCAATGTGCCTTTCCAGGTGGACACATCAAGCGACAGCCCCTTCCTCATCATTCCTCTGACTTTCTACCACATCATTGACGACAACAGCCCCCTCAGGGCCTGGGCAGCAAAAGGTACGTCAGGGCTCTAATGTCAAGTTGTGTGGCAGGTCTGACACACAATTATCAAGAAGGGTGGGGAAGAGAATTTTACATCAATACTGAGACATAAAGTGGAGATTTTTTTCTCAAAACTATGTGTTGACTCCAGAGGGAAGCTGCCAGCAGTGGAAGAAGAAGTAGTAGTATTACTAATATGAATATTATTGTTAATGTTTAACTGGATCTTGGAAATTTAAAGTATATTTTAGTAACAGCAATCACTTAATGAGAAGATTGAATTTAAAATCAAAGTTTATTGAGAATAACTGTATGCACATGCAGCATGTACTGTATGTGTATGTAGGTGTATTGGTATTTACGGTCATGTGCTGCGTGCTTGGCTGCCTCTAACTGTCCAGAGTTGGGCTGGTTTGGCACTGGAGGAGAGGGTTTCTTCGGCTGGAATGTGTGTGAGAGAGATCTGCCGAGACACCCCTCATTAGAGCACAATGCAGTACAGTCTGGGGTGCTGACACGAAGCCTGCACAGATCCACTTACAGCAGCGCAGACCTCTCAGCACTGGGAGCAACAAAGGCATCAGTACGAAGTCTCTGATCGCGGCGTTATTTACACTCACACCAATCGTTCACTGTAGATGGCCTCTGTCATTTCTTTACTTGGCCTCACTTGACACCATTGATTTTCTGATATGTTATTATCATGTCATCTAATTAAAACTCCTTTGTGCTCTGCCCTTTAACTTCTGCTTTCATTTCCACCTGTTTTCTTGTAGCTATTCTTGCCTTCCCTTCAGCAGTTATTTTAACCACAGTCACCATATTTAAGGGATTATATTACAGGACACACAATACTGTCCGTAATACTACTGTAATCCCTGGTTCAGGTGCCCACTGTAGCAGCAGCCAGTCTTGACATTTCCCCAGTGTTGCTTCATCTGTGTTTTCTTTCATAAATCCAGTGATGCCTAAAATGTACTCTCACTCTCATGCACCTTTTGAATGTAATTTTTACAAAGTCTGTTTGCTTACTTTCCTTTTCCTTTCTTTCAACGTACGCACTCACTCACTCACTCACTCACTCGGCTCTAGCAGTATGCAGAGACAAATACTCGAGCAGTGGCAGACCAAACCATCTTGTGGCTTTTAGGGGCGAGGAGGGCCTCAGCATAAGTAAAAAGTAAAGTAAAGTAAAAGTAGTAAGTAAGTAAAAAGTATAATTACCATTTGAGAAACCTACTCAAGTAAAAGTTGAAAAAAAAGGGTAATATATTACCCAAAGTACAAGTTACTTTATATTTTTAATATTATTTTAGGGTATTTTTTAGCTTACTGATCACACTTTTTAAAATTAATAATCCTGACCTCTTTTGATGAGGATTCAAAAGGCCAAAAGACCACTAACTACAAGATAAGTTAACGTCATTATCATAACATCAAAGATTAACCTTAACATTCCGGTAGCTAATGTTAGCTATATAACGACATTAAACCAACAGCAGGCCTATGTGCAACTTCAATGTGCTTGCAGAGGTGAGAAGAAAAGTTTTCTCAGTGTTTTTCAGGGGGCACAGCAGCACTTCATCATGTAACTGCTGTCTTCTTTAGAATTTGGGATAAAAAGCGTTGCCAGATGTGGCCAGGGATTGCAGGGTGTCCTCCAGAAATGCTGTTAAGCCAAGTGGCAGATATCTTTTGACAGGGCCGGCGACCAGCTGTGGCCCAAGGGACAAGTGCCCGTCAGAATATGTTTCAACCTTGATGTCGTCAGTGCTGCCAAAATTATGTTCTTTTTGTGTCATAAGTAACATCTGGTCTCACATGCATGTGTAATATGATGCAGATCTGGTGTGTATTCATAGGAGATAGGGGGACAAATCAAGATTTTGCATAGGGCCCCCAAAAAGTCCCACAGAGATGAAGAGGAGTCACTAAATCAGTAATTGATTATTTGAGCTGTTCAGAGTGAAACGTCGGCTTTGACTCATTAGAGTTAACTCTAACTTTATCATTAACATCTAGCAGTCTAACACATTCATAGCAAGCTAACCTCACTGACTTGGGTTAAATTCCACGTTATCTGTAGGTGTGTGTGGTGTGTGGGTGTCAGTTTCACTGTTCAAGGTTTCAACATCCAGAAGGTGTTTTTCTTTGATCTTTTGGCTACTGTAGTTAAATAAATTAAAAAAAAAAAACACCTTAAAATACCCTTTTTTTTGGGAGACTCCTTGGGTGCTTTCCCCCTTCTACACTCAAAAATATACTTGAGTTACTTGAGTGTGTAGATCATTCACGGTTGGATAGTTGGATGACTGTTTCTAATGGAATGTAAAAAGCCTGCAGTTCTTGGACATACATTCATGGTAACACTCATGACTGAGCATACTTGTGCACACTGATTCTTTGAACAGAGCTTCAGAGTTCCCTGCAAAGCTTTCTTTATATCCTCAATGTGTAGTTAATTTACACAACCTCCAGCATGGACCTGCTCTGATAGGAACATTGAAAACTGCCTTCCTGTGCAACAGTGTGTGAATCTTGTTGGCATTATGTGACCATGAGTCAATCAGAAGGGCAAGACACTGTGGAGAGGTGCCATGGCTGTCTAAACCACTGAGCTAGAATATCGAAGCATTTCTCTTAAGACTGATTGTGAAACTGTGTGTACACTGTGGAAAACTCCGTCAATGACTCATTCAGAGACTAAATATTTCCTAGAACTGAGAGATCAGGAAACTCTGCTGTGGTTGATGACGAAGAAAGTGCTCGTCGGTGAGATGCAGTCGCTACATGCTAACATCTGTAATGCTGATGTTTAGCAGGTATACTGTTGTATTCACCTTCTCAGTTTCACATTTTAGCATGCTAATATTTGATTAGCACAAAACAAAGTACAACTGAAACTAAAGTGTGATCAGTTTTGCAAATATATGGTCATAAACGAAAGTACTAGGCAAAAGTACTCAACAAAATTTTGACTTGATGGTGGCGCTACATGAAAATTTGGAGAATCACCAACCCAGTTTCACTCCAAAGTCATTGGACAGTGACTTGTGGTGTCAGACACTGACAAAAAAAGCCGTCCTTTGACGTTGGCATGACTAACAGCCAGTCGCCATTGTAGTTTAACCGTGCTCGGCCGTGTCAGGGGGAAGCGTGGTGGAACAAGAGCGAAAGTTAAGGCAGCGAAGTCCAAGTAGGGTGGGTGGGAGAGATGATTGATGGGTCCAACAAACTTTCACCCAGGAGAGCGGTGTTTGCATCCCGTGAGATTATAAAGCCAAACCCTGTTCTTTTTTCCTAACGTTAACCACTTTCATTATTGGTTGAAGGAAAGAAAACGTCAATTCACGGTGTTGTACCAACGTAGTGCGTATATTTGAAAAAAGAGTGTATGTAAACTATTTTGAAAGAAGAGAATGCGTGTAACAGGCAGGACTTGACCAGAACGTCAACAACCAACGCACCCAGGGTACCTTGCACGTCATATCTGGACGTGGAAAGTCCATGACCAAACTTGATGTGTGACGAGGTCGGAGTGAGAATGTGTTGCAACCCCCATTCATTCATTCATTCATTCATTCATCTTCTAACTGCTTCATCCTCTTGAGGGTCGCAGGGGGGCTGGAGCCTATCCCAGCTGACATCGGGCGAGAGGCAGGGTGCACCCTGGACAGGTCACCAGACTATCACAGGGCTGACACATAGAGACAGACAACCATTCACGCTCACATTCACACCTACGGACAATTTAGAGTTATCAATTAACCTGCATGTCTTTGGACTGTGGGAGGAAGCTGGAGTGCCCGGAGAGAACCCACGCTGACACGGGGAGAACATGCAAACTCTGCACAGAAGGGCTCCCACACCCGGGATCGAACCGGCAACCCTCTTGCTGTGAGGCGAGAGTGCTAACCACCACACCACCATGCCGCCCTGCAACCCCCATAGTTATTACAATTTATCCTGACTGTAGCTGAGCTATCCAGTAGCATCCCGAGCCATGCTGCTAAGATGCAGACGGAGCCCTTTGCGCCGCCCACAAAAGGCCAGCAAAGAGAATCCCTCAACCAAGTTTGTCGCAGTGAGCACAAGCGGTTGCGAAACCTGGTGTTTTTGCTCTGGTTGGAGCGGGACTGGGTCTGGGTTAGGGTAAGGACTGTTTAGACAGATGACAGAGTCTGCATTCTGAGTGAGGCCTGTTGACGCAGGTGTGTGCTTGTTTGAGTGCATATGACTTCCAGTGTGTCCTTTGTGTTATTGAAGTTGTGTGTCAATGAATGACAAGTCTGCATGTGTTCTTAAAACGTATTAAACATTTCTGATTGGAATGTTGCCATCATGCTGCAGCCTTCTGTGTATGTGTGTGTGTGTGTGTGTGTGAGAGAAAGATCCGGTCAAGTGTTTTTGGAATCAGTCAGTGAGTGGGGAGTTTTTATGTTTTGGAAATTTCAGGATGTGCGTATGTGTGTGTGCATGCTTGTGTGTATCTTTCCTTAGCCACATACATGACTGCCATTTACTGAATGAATGAATCTGTGACCCAGGTCTGCATGCTTTTAAAAAATGAGCTGCCATTTTACCTCCTCAAATACAATGCAGGCAGAATATGATAATATAAACAACTACTGCTTAAAGGTTCAGTGTGTGGGGTTTAAGGGGGGTATAGTGACAGAAATATAATATAATACATATGTTTTCTTGAGTGTATAATCACCTGAAAATAAAAATTGTTCTGTTTCTGGCCCTAAATGAGCCGTTTATATCTACATAAGGAGCAGGTCCTTGCCTACGGTGGTCGCTATGTTACACCACCATGTTTCTACAGCAGCCCAGGATTTATAAGATATTATATAAGATAATTAAGTATCGCATATATAAAAACAAGCAGGACATGGTAGAAACAAACAAAACACTGAAGGAATTCTTACTGGAAGAAGTTTCAGGTGGTTGCAATCTGCAGTCCTCACTGCTAGATGTCACTAAATCCCCCTAAATCTGGACTGTGCTACATTACAGAGAAATACAAAACCGTACTAATGAACCTTCATTAATATAGGCCTATATTTTATCTACAAGTGCACGTCACACACTGAGCGAGCCGCCTGTTAATGACGCTGTGGGCTAATGGGCATGTAGCTACTTCCATGTTTCAGATGATACGTCATGTTTGTAGTCGACCAATGAAGATGAGTTTACATATCACCTTGGGGTCGTCCTTCACCTTCTCAAAATGATCCCACACTTTGGATTTCCTGCCCGACATGTTATTAACTAGCCTGTGGAATAACCGCAGGTACCAGCCCTGGAAATTAGGGGTCGTACACATGCCGTGTCTTTAACCGCCTGGAAAACGTGAAGTAGGGCGCTAGGTGCTACTCTTGTGGCTTGTATATGAATCATCACTTTCCTTTTTTCTGTTTCTTTTCCTCACACCGTAACATCTGTAAATCTTAGTTTGTTTTTGTATTTGTAACTATGTCCATATTGTCAACATGTCTTTGCACTAATTACAGAACAAAGGGATTAAAAAAAAGTAAGCTCAAAATTCAGTATGTTGTGTTTTTAGCTTGATATGCTGCCCCCAAGTGGCCAAAGGTACAGCTTTGAATTCCTCTTGAGTGACGTCTTAGTGTTCACTACTGTGATAATCATTTTTAAGCAGGTTTTCCTTTTCTGTGATTTGTTTTTTTTAATGTTTATTATATTAAAACTGTAATGGGATGAATTGAAATGCCTGATTGAAAGGAGGAAACTGATATGAAAACACATGGCTTGCTTTGTAAATGGTAGTTTGTTAGTTTGTTGTTTAACCTCAGGCCTGCTCCATCCTCCAGGTGGTGGCTGGACAGACCCAGAGTTGGCTGACTTTGAGCTGCTGGTGATCATGAGCGCCACAGTTGAGCCAACCTCTGCCACCTGTCAGGTTCGAACATCCTACCTTCCGGACGAGATCCTCTGGGGCTACGAGTTCCCCCCTGTTGTCTCCCTGTCTCCCTCAGGAAAATATGTGGCCGATTTCGCCTTCTTTGACAAAGTGGCCAAAACCAAAACCCCACCCCTCTTCAAGCAGGCCCTGCCACCAAGCCCGCCATCACGGGCGTCTCGTTACCATGGTGGCAAGGAGGCTGGGACGGACCCAGAGAAGATGCGACTGGAGGAGAACTACAGGGGGGAAGAGAAGGGGCGAGAAAGGGGGCGCATCAGAGATAGCAGCCCGCTGAGTGTGCGTATTAGTAATGTGTGAGAGAAAAGAGAGAAACAGGAAGTGGTTACGGAAAGAAGATGTGAAACAGAGGTAAGGTGAAGACAGGAAGGAAAAACAAACAAGCTGCTCATAGTGTCAGATGAAAACATCTCACCCACTCGTACACAAAACACCCCGCCTACGCATATGAGAGGAACACCTGGGTGCCCTTTCACCTCACCCACCAACCGCGCACAGACACACTGCCGGTGTGTCACTGTCGGCAATACACTGAGGAAATCTGTGAGGAAATCTGTGTCTAAAAACCCAACATGTACAAATGTACAGCACAACATCAAGTCATCCATAGAGACATTTTCTACACTTCTGTTTTGGAAAGGACTTGTTTTAATGCAACTGGAGGATGCTCAAACACTGCAACATAATCTTCATCTTATCAGGTCATTTCTGTCTGTGTTTTATTCCCAGGGTTGTCGGAATAACTTAATCTGATTCCAGTAGAAATCAACTTGTTTCAAGAATTTTCTAGAAATTTGTGGGATTTTTTGAACCAAGAAGGAATAAGAAAAGTGGCCTTGATTTCAGAAAAATAAAAAAAAGTTGATTTCTATTTCTGTTTTAAGAAAATAAGAACTCAGCTACAGAAAAATGTACTTGATAGGAGGATTTTTGCAGTGTGGTTGAACATCTGACTGAATCACTGTACTGTTTTTTCCCCGTTTTTAAAAATGAACAAAATACCTGCAAAAGCAGCCCGTTCTCATTCCCAGGTCATCAAAATATTAATGCTTTGTCACACCCATCGGTCATGAGTGTATTACTGAATGAGCCTACCGGACCCAGGCCAAGGGGCCCCTAAGCTAGAGTCTCTGACAAAAAATTAGCAACAGCAACTTCACATAAAGGGCTTCTTCATCATGTCCATAACAGAGCCTCAAAAAAGAAAACTAAAGAAATAGCCTAAACATTCATCTCTAAAATGTCACAAGAAAGAAACAACAGCATGCTGTACCTGCCCAAGAGAGGGTGAGGAAGGCTTTTACACCAGGTCCAGGGGTCCATTGTGTCATAATCCGACCATGCCCTCAGTGTCTTTTAAATGCCAAAGGCGCCCTTTAGCGTCTTTATGAGATGCAGCGGGATTCCATCTAATTCTAATGTAAACCCATCCGCTGCAGTATTTGATGCTGAGAGCATCTGACACAGTGTACAGTGTGAGAAAGTCTCCGTCTGGTGTCAAGGAGGGTTGGTAGATTGGTCAAACAAACACAGGACTTTGACCCAGGAGACCAATTTGTGTCCTGTGTGAAACCAAAAGTCATCAAGGTTTAAAGTAACATTACATAATTTTTGATTGTCACGCACACGTGTTTACATCAAGACATGTTATGTACTTATTTTAACCCTAAACATAATTTTATTTCTCAACATATCCTCAAACAACGGTTTGTATGATTTCCTACAAATAAGCTCCCCAATAATGATGTTACGTGCTTAACGTAAAGTTACTGAACTAACGTAAAGTTATGAATGTTTAGGCTAGGCAAGTAAAGTTACTCTGCTTGAGTTTAGGAGAAGAAACTTGGTGTTGATGTACCTTAAAATGACTCAAAGTTCACACTGGTCTCCTGGGGAAAGTCCCAGGTGAAGTTCTGTGTTTGGTGACGCATCCACCGCCCAAACCTGTCTCCTTACTGGCTTGCTCAGGACCGCTTTCTTCTTTACTCCCATCAGCGCATTGGTTGCTGATCACAGCCATCCAATATATGTTGGTTTAACAGGTATTACTGGCCAATGATTATGTGAGATACATGCAAATTTTGGTGTATAAATGTACACATAGTGCACAAGAAAAGCCGGTGTTTATAAACAAAAGTTTCAAAACATTAACCATGTGTTTCAGCTGGGCATCACCTAGAGATGCTAAAGGGTGCCCTGTGCGTCGCTATCAGATGCCAAGAGGCATGACAAAGCGTTGGTATTTGACAGCCAGGGAATGGGAACAGGTTAGCAAAAGGTGGCGAAAATACTGGAACCATATTATTTTTTTAACGAAGGATTTTAAAGGAATGTATCATATTTTATGTACACAATAGTTTCTAACATCGTTACTTGTTGTACCTGAAATATTGTGCTCTGTCATATGAATGTCTTTTCATGTTTATTGGGGTAAATCTGTTTAGTGATATTACTAAAAGCACTTTAACTTGAAAGAAAAGTGGCATTTCACACAAGGGAAATAACTGAACTAACTCTGAAACCTAATGCACTGTAATAAATGATTAAAATTTGGGGTCATGTTTGGGGTTTGTGAGCGTGTGATATTTGCTTGAAAATGGGTAATTCTGTGAGTGTTCGTACGAACCCTTTGGTGAGCTATCCTAAATTTTATGTGTGTTAATGTACCTCTGTACAGTGTATAAAATATTTTTTCTTACATTTTTCACATCAGTATGTCCTGACATTTGATACACAACTCCACATTTTCCATATACCATATTGTCAATGCAAAAATGTAAGAGTGGGCCCATCATTTCACTGCTGTCATTTTTTCCATCCATTAGCTACGAAGGAGCCTGTGGATTCAGCCAGTATGTGCAAATCATCTGCCTTTGTGGATCTGAAAAGAATATATATCTAGATAAAAATGTACCCCTTTTTAAAATATTTACATGAAAATGGTGACAGATGAATTAAAAAATCAGATTAAGGTACTCTTATTTAAATTTCTTGGCAACAAAAATGAATTTGAATTTTTACATAAAAAAAATGTTTTCACTAAATTTCATTACTAGAAATGTAATCAGTTCTTAAAATTATTTTGTTTGAATGGCCAAGCATTTTTTGAAAAAAATAAAAATAAAAATCAGTAATATATTAATACGTTATGATCTGTGGAAATTTGTGCTCTTGACAGAGATTAAATGCCACTATTCAGATGAAATCCTCTGCTGCTTCAGACCAAGCCCAATGATAACAATATTTTTGAAATGTGAAAATATTTCAGTATCCATGTGTGGTGAGGGGTTGTGCTTGTTTATACTGTAAAGCCTACTGTATACTGTATATGGATCACTCACATTGATCTAACTTTTTCAGTAAGCACTTTTAAGTGGCTCTTTTAATAAATATATTATTTACAACATGTCTACGTGTGTGCATGAAACAAAATGATTCCTGCTTGATTTGTCTTCGTGGGTGAAAATAGTACATTATGAAAGATAAAGCATTTTATCTTCTGAAGCTTTTAATCGCATTCATATTAAAATTAAGACACAGATATTGTATCAACCTCAACAACCTTAACTGAGGTTGACAAACATCCTGCCTACTAAGACACTCAGTTGAGCAAACCTGCAGCTCTGGCTTCCTCTGACCAATCAACACACTGATAGCGGCACCATAACGTGTTCAACGGACATTATCTCAGTAGAGTGGTAAGAAAATTATTTTACAACATACCATACTCGTGAACATCAGTGTAAGATTTTCAAAATGAGCTTGTTTTATCATCAAACAACACAAATTCCATTAATAATACTGAATTGGATATTTTTTAGCACTTGAGCTAATGCTAATTTTCGTGCTAATTTTTGCGCGATTAATTTGCATGGTGATATACATTTAAGAACTGTTGGTTTTATCATAAGTAGACCCACTTCCATGCTGAACCGGAATATTATGCGTCAAAAAAAGCAATGAAATTATCTTCAGAACATCAATTTTTCTGAGCTTTCACACTCCAAATAAAAGCATCAACCAGTCAAGTCATGCAGAATGTCACATCACAACACCGCGACAATGGCGGACCTGTTGCAACTGTTGCATTGCTGCTGGTATGAATAACATTAGAGTATTTTGTCTTTTTGTGTTACTTTTTACGTGCAATTAATTCACACATAAGTCAATTTCTTTGAACTGCTGTTTGTGTCATGTAGGTCACTGTCACTCAGACCATGAATATTAGGCCTTGTGGCAAAAAAGCAGAACAATTTTGATTTTTCTGAGCTTTCGCACTGCAATTAAAGGCATCAACCAGTCATGCAGTTGAAGCCGGCTGTACAATAATTTACCTCAAACTCCCAGATGATGCTCTGGGTCAATAGAATCCTAGTTGTTGGTCCTCTGCCTCCTGATGCGGTGCTAGCATCCTTGGAGGGACCTCAAACTGCCCCACCGTCAACCAAAAATGTGTCCAGAGCTTTGGTCCCTGTATGAGGAAGTGGAACCCACCTCCTTTTTCTAAATAGTTTTGATGAAAATTGGTGCTGGGTGTCAGTTTCCTCCTCAGGCTTTCTGAAGTATGGTTAATAAAACTGAAAAGAAGCAAGTCCCACTGTCCCCCACAAAGGACATGTGTTAAAATGTGTATTTTGAGAGGCTTGGAGTGAACATAGACTTTTGAAATCCTTATACAATATAGTTAAAAATCATAAATAAATAAATAAATCAGAATGAAGAAATGAAACAATATATCTTAAACCAAACGTGCAGTTCCCCTTTTTTGAAGAGACAAAAGATATGATTTGTTGGGTACACCGCCATGTGTGTTACATCTCTGGAGAGCCCAGGATGTCCTTTCCACAGCATGTCAGGAGACAAATAGACTGCATGCGTAGTGTTTATGATGAAGGCCTCAGTGTCATGTCCACATAAATGGACAAATATGAGGACAAATGAGGATATAACTGAAAAATAATTAACAATTATAATAAAATAACATCTATTAATATTAATACTAATGAAACAAATACTACTTTCGGTTCTAAATAATATAAATTAAATAAATAAGGTTAATTAAAATAAAAACCACGTAATACACCTTTATTTTCACCTCCTTTCATTTCATTGGTCATTACAGCGGGCAGTGAGTGATCGTTGTTCTGATTGGCGGCAGGTGAGGAAGTCAAACATGGCGGGCGGGCTGACGCGCCGTTAGAGAACAAAGGAGCAAAGGAGAGAAAAGGCTGACCTCTTACATTGAAAAAAGAAACTAGTAGCAACCGGTGACGATTAAAATACCAACTAACAAGGTCGGTTGATGAAGCTGGACGTTAATACTTAGGTGCGTGTCTGCACAAGACCGAACTGTTAAAAGGTTTAGCCGTTAGCCGCTAAGCTAGCGGGAGTAACGATGCTAACTGCTAAGCTAGCTTGAACATCGGCTGCGAATTAGTAGCATCCGCTAGCAGTAATTTAAGTTAGCTCGTGTTACTAGAAAAAAAATGAACGAGTGGAGTTTGTATTCAAGGTCAGACCATACCGACCCCACGGTGACGGGAAAAGCAGTGTGGGTCCCCTGAGGAAGACATGGACGGTTCAGGTGTTAATTGTGCTAATTAGTTAGCGCCAGTGGTGACCGGAAATGCACCTGTTGCCTCTGAAGATGATTTTAGCTTCAGCTGCCAACTACTGGTTTTCTGCCTCTTCAGGATGGAAACATACCTGTAAGTTAAACGTCCTTTACCTGTATCTTGGCCTGTTTCACTGAAGAGCTTTACATTATTTTTACTGTTTATTTATTGTTTTATTTTGTGTGTGAGTGTGAGGGGAAGTGGGTGCCAATTTGTTTAGCTGGTGTAGTTATACGTGTACGCCAGAGTGTTTAGTCCTATTTTGTTAAAAGTTGTGGGAATTTTATGTAAGAAAGTGGACAATTATCTAAACATAGTGCATGATACTGTGAGAATTTTGTCATAGTTTTAAGGTTTGTTTTATAGGGACAAGTAGTTTGTCTAATCTGCATTTGTGGTGTGTATTGGAAGTTATTTTATTGTGACAGTTGGAGAATTGTATTGATATTTTTGAGTAATATTTAGTTTAAGGAAGTCTACTTTTCTTTAAAGTGGACCTTGTTTGTATTTTCTTGTTTTAGTTTTGTTTAAATGAAAATTTGTATGGCAAAGTATTTTTTGTTATTAACAATTTGCATGAATTTCGGTTGTACTGTAATTTTTTGTAAGCAAATTGCAATAATTCCAATTGAATCAAATTTATTACATAAAAACAGAATGAGACAGTGATGCCTGAGATATAATTTTGGACTGGACAGTTCCTGCAATTTAATAAGTATCTTGAATCTGATGTTATTTGTAGATGTAGATGTTATTTCTCCTCTGTCAGATGTTTATTCCACTTCATGGTCATTTTTGAGAATATGGTTTCTAATGGTAATTTATTATGCAACAGTCTGTTTTGACAATTGGCTCACTGATTACATTGTCAACTCTGCTGTCGTGAAAATGTGCAGGAAGTAACAGATTGCAACATAGGAGTGAGACTGCGGACCTGTTTATTCATATCGAGATATTTTTGTAAATGAAAATTTTTCCCCTGAGCTTAAAATAAAAATCCATCCACACGACCTAATTTTACCAAATACATCCGTCTACATTAGAACACTTTCACAACTACAAATGCTTATGTGTGCATTGTTCACACTGACAGCGTTGCTGCTGTGGCGCTGCTTCAGAGATTCCTGCTGCTGTAATTACTGTGTTTCCTTAACTGAAAGCCGGCACTCCACATGCTTATGTAGCGGTACAAGCCTCTGCATAATCAACGACATAGTCCTGCAAATATTTCGCAATAAAAAGCCTTGTTAACAAAAGAGGGGACTCTGTCCATAGATATATTGTCAGGGGACTTTTAGTTTGAAACAGAAACAGGAAGTACAAAGTCAAAAATAAAGACTTACGATTTTTTTCATGTTTGTGACAGATATGTTAGTGAAACTGTAGCGAAAGATTGTATGGTGGCAACATGATAATCAAAAGGCCATTTTAACTGCCAGTTTGTTGCTGATGGCGTCACGTGGAAAAAATTGGTGAGCCACGAGAATCCTTTTCTCTAGATGTTCAGCGGCGTTGGCTGTATATCTGTACAGGCTAATGTTGCCTATTTCAAAACACCTACTGCAGATCTCGTCATCGCTGATTTCCGTTCAATTGAAGGACGAAGAAGCTCACTTACAAATATGAGTGACGCTCTGGACATGCTAAAGTTTTTCTTTCACTCCTTATCAATAACAATCCCACTCAGGAGAGTGTTCGACCAAGGCTGTCGGTTATAGTGGACTTTAAACCCAGGATGCTGAGGTGTAGCAAAACACTGGGGGCAGCACATGTCTCTGTTTGTCCATGAAGTGGTGATCGTAAGTGTATAGTAGGCATTAAGGCCCTGACACACCAAGCCGACGGTCAGCTGTTGACCAAAGTCGGGCCATCGGTGAGCGTCTTTCGGCCTAGTTTTTGCGGTGTGTCCCGCACCGGCAGCCCTTCGACATCGGCGGCTTTTCGGCCAATTGAGCATGTTGAACCGGCGGCGGAGCTGGTTGGTGAAAGAGATCACTCTGATTGGCTGTTTAGGTTTTATTCCCACGCCCCTGTAGCGAGTGAATCTGCCTGTAGTGAAACCGGGGCTAACCGGTGCTTCCTCCTCAGGCTCCACTTCACTCAGCTGCCTGACAGAGCCGCTGCTTCTTCCCACTTTAACCTGAATAACTACTACTAAATAATATCTGTTTTAGGTAACTAAAACTCTGTGTGCATGTGGATGAGAGGCCCAGATGTGGAGGAAAATATCCATTTACGAAAATATCTGGATACGTATAGACAAGATATGTGTGGAAGGTTTAGTGTGTAGGGTTTAGGGTCATCTATTGGTAAAACTAGCTAACACAGCTAGGTGTCACTAAATCCTGCACACTAGATGTTTAAATAGTAGACGCCATATCAGAAGGTTGCATTAATCGAACTTAGATTTACACAGTGTTACTAAAGTGATCTTTTTTTTGCTATTTGTCTGGGCTACTCCTTCCAGAAAAATGGCTGGCGGGGATTTCAGAAGTCAGAAGATCAGGTGAGGAAAGTAGTGCCTTTTTTTTGTTCTGGTACATTTTCAAATTGTTTTCATGTTGAAGTCATCCCATGTAAGTCAAAGTTGTTCAGTGTAATACATTATGTAAAAGTAAGAAAAATGTTTTGTAGAGATACATCAGACATGCTCATTTTTTCTGAAAGTCTCTGAGCTTCTGCATTACTCTTAACTGCTGAAACAGCAGAGATAGCATAAACAAACTTATGATGGTAACTGTAGCTTACAAGCTAAGGACAAACGCATCATCTGGCAAGGTGCTGTGTCGGCCATGCTAATGTGTGTGAGTGCACATTCGTGGTGGATACGTTTGTAATGTGAACAGCGTAAATCTACTGCTTACCTTGCGATCAACACATCAAAAGGACCACACTATTTAGCATCCAAACTGACAGATGATGATATATATGGTAAGTCTTTATGATTTTTGTGTGTTAGAGCAAACAAGCAGACACAGGGCTCGACGGTGCGAGCGTTTCACTCGCATTTGCGACTAAAAATAGGTGTGTGCGAACTGTAAAAAATATTTAGGGGCACATGTGCGCATAAAAAATCAGCCGAAGCAGCCTATATTTTTGTCAATAAAAAAATATGATAATCTAACTGCAAATGTTGGAGGAACTCGAGCAGCCTTCCCTCTTCCCTCTTCCCCGTGTGACACGGTTATGGGCGGTTTTCCAAGCCACTGTCGGCACAATGAATATAAGTCCCACTGTCGGCAGGGTGGAAATAAGTCAAAGTGTGGAGGAAGCGGCGGACCTACGGGGAAGCCTGCTCCGTTCTCCCCGCAGTTAGGGACCGTTCTCCGTGGCCAGGCTGTCGGCTGGGTGGAAATAAAGCCCTTTTCACACAGAGCGCGCAAAGCACAGACCTCCGCCGATGAACCTATTCATTGTGTATGTGCTACCGCGGCGCAAGAGCGCACTGCTCTGCCGCCGAGCTGAGCAACGAGAGGGCGCCGCGCAACGCCCTGCAGAGTTTCAGAGGACCTGGAGAATGTTTTAGGATAGTAATAACATTATATAAGATAATCATATTGCAAAGATAATATATATAAGATAATAACATTAAAGCCAAAATTAAATCGCAATACTTTTTCAAAACTTGATGATTTTACCTTTCTGTACATTTTGTATACAAATTCATTAAATAATTTTGCTTGTAAATGTCTATTTGCATCACGTTTATTACGGAAAACACATTATTTGATCAATTTACATTGTGCCCCTAAAGTTCTTTGTGCGCTCCTTACTTTTTCAACTTACGAGCACAAGTGCTCCTTGGGAAAAAAGTTAGCGTCAAGCCCTGAGACAGCTAGCCTGCAAACTGATGTTCGCAGTTTACTTCTCCATGGTTGATTTGGTAGCTAGAAAGCTATGTGCATTGCAGTACAAACTACTAACTCTTATGTGTCTCTCTGGGTTATAGAAAGTGTCAGCCAGTGATAAAATGTGATGGTTTCTGCTTTATGCAAATGCTGCTTAAAATGAAATTGAATTAGCTTCATGAAGAGAGGCTCTCTGCCGTCGCTGACAGAGAACCAACAGTACTGAATATGACAAGTGGGAGGTGCTGTCATATCATTTTGTATGCTGTGTCAGAAAACAACCACATGCAATTCAAACTGAGTTGATCTTTTAAGTTCATGGTAAATGTTTTTGTAATATTTTATGATTTTTGGTAGCTTTGCATCAAATAGTAATTATGGTCATGGTTTTGCAATATAGTTGTGTGCTATTTCTTCCGTAGTACTAGATCATGGTAATTTGTAGGGATGTCCCGATCCAGCTTTTTCACTTCCGATCCGATACCGATATTACAGCCTTGAGTTTTGGCCGATACGGATACCGATCCGATCCAAGCCCGTATTATACATATTCACTTATTTTGTTGTCAGTCATGTTAGAAAAGGTTTGATCAAGCAGTATTACTGTAACAAGAACAACTACTTAATCAGGTTAGTTAGAATGATCCACAACAGTTGGGATGAGAAACTGACCTGTTTATTGTTAACAGGGTTAAATAAACAAACTTTAAACTTGAACATTAACATTAAATAAAAAATATAGCTGGTTTACTTTGGCTGCTTTGGCCCCTTAATAAATAGAAAATAAATCAACACAAGAAATCTTTACAATGTCTAACATTGAAATTAAAATAGCAGCAAGACTCCACACACTTGTGCTTTGGCCCCCTAATAAATAAAAAATAGATTAACAACACAAGACATTGTTGACATTTAGCAAACAATGCAGCCTTTTCTTTTCAGTTATTTTAGTAATGTCAGTGCCAGCCTGGTGCACAGGCACACAATATTGTACAACTGTTTAAACAAGCAATAGTCCATCCATGGCTCCAATTTCACTAATTGTGCCCAAAACAATGCCATCAGTGCTCTTTACTTAAACAGTAAGAGTGTAAACCAAATAAAAATATCACTCTCAAAAAACCAGAGCAGAAAACAAATAGTCAGTTAACTAAGTTGACCGCTACTCTTCCTACCATCCCTGTGTGTCTGCATGCTGGCCTGGTGGATTGATAGTAAGTGCTGGAGTGGATCACTGGAATGGACTGCTTGAATCGTGGAGCGCTGGGCTGGCCGGAAAACCTGGATCGGACTGAGTGAAAAACTAGATCGGAGTTCTTGGATCGACATTTTTCCATGCAGTTCGATCCGATGCACGTTTTTTTGCTAATATCGGCGGCCGATTTGGATCGGGACATCCCTAGTAATTTGGTCTCCACTTTAGTGTTACATTACCATAGTACAGGCAAAATTTCCAATGGTATTGCAGTGTTTCCCACAGGATTTTTGGAGACTGTGGGGGTGATTCTGAATCCTGTAGGGGGATCCGGGGGCATACTCCCCCTGGAGAAAATTTGTATATATTTGATTTAAAGGCATCAATCTGGTGAATTCTGAGAGCCAAGTTATGATGGCAGAATATGCCTAGATTTTCACATCTTTGTGCTTTTTATGTGTGAAAAATATTCTATTTTTACTGATAAAAACACTAGTGGTATGTTATGGTGAAGGGTTACACTTAAAATACGGCTAAGGATTAGTGGTTAAACATTTCAGTAATCAAAAGAAAAATGACTAACGTACTGATCTGCCTCTGGAGGGCTATTTTATAATTTTAAATCACGTGCAGACAAAATATTCTTTTAAAACTCTCTCTCACACTCACAAACACATTTACAGATATGCAAAACAATACAAAATACGCAATATGAAAAAAAAGGTAAGATTGAAATTAATTACACACAGACAGACACAAATTACTGTTTTCCTCCTTCCCTCCCTCACGATTTGCAAGTTCGGCACCCTGAATCAGTATTTAATTTTATGCGACTTTGAAATGATGATTTCAAAAGCCCTCTGGTAGTTGAATGCCTCTGGGACAGGCCCATTGGATCCGTCGCGTACGCGGGTGCCGGAGCTAATCGTGGCCATTCAAGTCAGAGTTGCTCCACCAGATGCGCCATGGCCGAGAAGCGGCTCGGCGCTCCGCTCTGCTAAAGATACGCGCCAGGTCTTTTTTTGACGGATGCTGTGCGACGGCGCGTCAATTTGCACAGACCACATTACTGTATCCCATTTTATGGTATTGCCAAGGTTCATTTTTCTATCAGGTAAAAAGTGTGGCTGTAGTTTCCATAAGTTTGAAATTTCCACTGATAACATCATGACCCATAATGCAGTTGTTACAGTTCACTTCAGTATCCACTGGCATGCTGTTTGTGCATAGATAGATGTGAAAGGCAATTAAGGCAAGATGTTTATACTTCAAGGTATGTTGTAGTTACAAAACAAATGTCACTGCCGTCTCTGTGACAGACTAATGATGACTTTAATCTGATTTAAAACCTGCTCTATTTCCTGCACAAACAACAGGAAGAAGCTGAGGTCACATTGCTTGGTTGCACAGTGCATTCTAAACCAAAATAAACCTACAGGTAATTTACTCACATAAACGCACACAGGCATGCATAAAAACAAATGGGGAAATAAAGGAAGTGTCAGGGCAAATTGCAGAAGACAGACAGAAGTGAAGTCTTCCATTTACACAGACTTGCATAAATCCAGCTGTGTTGACCATTTAACCATGACGCTAGACATCTGAGAAGTAATGCATGGAAGCATTTTGGTTTTGATCAATGTAGATAAACACTTGGATAAAGATAAGGCTGTATGCTGGCTTTGAAAGACATAACTACCTTATGGTAATATTACTGCAAAAAAAAAAAAAAAAAAAAAGGTTTACTAAATAGCTTGTCTCACAAATGAGGCAAATAAAGAACTGAATAAACAGACTGTTACTTTTCCAGTGTAGTTTGGGGCTAGGCTGTGTGGGTTGCATTCAAACGAATTAAAACAAATGATGTGCTTGTTTTCTTCTTTGGAAAGTGACAGCTGCGTCGTGGACTCCTTCCTGCCTTTCATCTGATACATCATTGCCGTGCTTCACTGCGCCCATGAAACCCGTGTAAAACTTAGTTTCCTGTTAACAATTTCCTGCACATTGACTGTGTGCAAAGGATTTTGAGGGGACTGAAAATGTTTCTTCTTCTGAGTTGTTGGATTATTGCAGGTAAGAAATAAATATTTCCATATGCATGTTAAATGTCTAGACGAGAGGATCTATTTTTTTTTTTTTTTTAACTAGATAAGGTTTCATGAAGTCAAACTCTGTGACACTGTGTTTAATGCAGTTAAGTCTTGTTTGCCATATGCAGAAGATATTTTTTATAAAGTTATTTCAAGGAATTTATTATTTTTGAGTTAAGTAGCTCTTAGCTCTTTAGCCTTTGTGCTTCTGGTTCTTATGGTTTTGAAATCTGTAAGTTCATCAAAGGCATCCTTACTAATGCTTTGTTACAGGTGCATTTAGCATTTTCTATTAGTTAAAGAAGCCAAAACAGACCTTATATCAGTGTCTGTCCTGCAAACACTAAATAAGTAAATAAGAAATAAAACAAGGGAAGGGATTTTGTTTTTTTTAAATGATTTTATCTAATGTTTCCTGTCAGGTGTTTCAGCAGAGGACCCACCAACGATGCACTACAGCGAGAGAAACAGCTCTTTATGTCTAAAAATCAGAAAACCACCACCACATAAAGACATCAAGTGGCGTTTTAATGAGAAAGTCATTGTTATGCAGATGAACGTCACACCTAAGTACATAGGTAAAGTGAATTATAATCCACAGGACCACTCCGTGTGTATCAACAAGCTCAACGACACAGACAGTGGCAGCTATCAAGTTTCAGTCACTGATCGGAATTATGATGAATCAGTGGAGAAACACATACTGATTGTTGAAGGTAAGATCTGAATGCTTCTCTTGTCTTTAGCCAGTGTATGGGTCTTCTTGGTCTGCAGATTTCATTGTTAAGGTTATTATGGCAGTCCTTATGATACATGTTTCTTTAACTTGCAGTATTTAGCGCAAGACCACCTTCAAGATTTTCTCAAACCTTTCATTACATGAATATAATACATCAGACACCCCTTTAATACATAAACCATGTTTTTTTTCCTACATTGTTACATAGTTGGCATCCACCAGTGTAACTCCCTGTTTATGTTCATGTTAGTATTTCAAACAATATGTGTAAATTAAAGTCTCAGTCATAATTTCAGATCTTTTATTTGCCTATATATCTATGATAAAGACCACATGGCTCGAACCTTCATGAAAATTTTGTGTTACCAGAACCGGCTGCTGGCATTGAAAGTATAGACAAAGCCTAGGTATGCTGGGATACTTTAGGGACACTCAATGGCCAGGGAAATAAAGAAAAAAAAAATACTTAAAACATGCATGCATGTATGTATAGTGGAGGCTTTATCTGAATCTGTGTTGGTACAAATTTATTGATGTTGTTATTCCTACTGGTTGCCACCAGAGGGTGCCAATAAATCACCCAATGCCTCAATCTCTCTGTTTGGGTGGGTGTTGCAGAAACTGTTCCCACACCTGTCATTAGGATGTCAGGGCAGCACTCCAACCTGTCTGCTGGATTCTGCAACATCACAGTCAACTGCTCCATCCAGGACGACTGGGTGTGGTCTGTCTGCGATGAAGACAGTTGCACAACATCTCAGAGATCACTGAGGAAGGTCAACATCACCATCTCAACCGAAAACAGATCTATTGTGTGTAGTGGCAACAACCATGTCAGCACAAGCAATGTTTCTGAAAGCATAGAGGCAAGGTGTAAGTATTTTTTATTTCTTTATTTAAGGCTCACTCAATGACTGTCAAACTCTAAATCAAGAGAGTAATATTCAGTCTTTTTTTCCTGGTCTCATCATATTTAAAATTCTATTTGCTAATATGTGTTTCCATGTCTTGACAGGCTCAAGAAAATCCAATTCTGAACACGAGGAGACATCAGAACCACCCACTGTACAAATAATAGTTATTGCAGTGTGTGTGTTCTTCGGTGTTTCTCTCTTCTGTGCTGTGTGTGTGGCCAAGGGACTTTTTTCAACAGGCCGTAACTCCTTTCAGGTAAGCAGGATTTATCAAGCAATACATCTTCATCTTTGAAATGTAACTGAGTATGTAAAATCAAAAGAACCGGATGACAAAATGTTGTATTCCTTTCTGAACAAAAATATATATATATTGTTTTGTGATCACAACTGAAACAATTATTCAAGATGTGAAATTGAGTTTTACCTCAATGTTGGATAGTCACAGTAGTTTTTTTATTTTTTACAATACTAAAAACATATTGTGCTTCATTATTTCTAGGGTCAGACATCTTCTGCTCAGTTAATAGAAAACCAGCCAGTGGATGCACAGCCACAGCCTGCACAGAGAGTCTCTACCTCTTCTACCTCCAGTCAAGCTGAGGCCTCTTATGAAAACGTGGATACGTCACAGCCCTGCCAGACCAGCAGCCCAACCATCAGCCCAAGAGAGGGCTTGGGATCTGCGCAAAGTCAGAAAGTAGATACTGTGTACAGCATTTTACAGGCACCAAATGTGACTTCCTCGCTAGGCAAAGTTGACGGCAGTGAAAATACGAAAGGACCCAAGGACGTACAAGAGGCATCGCCGTCTCAGTATGCCATCCTGGACGAGGCACAGCACCCTGCAAAAATTGACACAGTGTACAGTGTGTTGCAAAAGCCAAAAATCTGAAGTCACAGCACCACCGATATGTCAAATTTTCAGAAGACATGAGAAGATGAACGTGACAAGTTAGACTCTGTTAGTTGAGCAGGTTAGACTCTGTGAAAGCCAGAATTATGATATTGATGTTCATTCAGTATTCACTTGAAACTGGAGGACACTTCTTTCGTGATTTTCCAATTTTTTTTTTTTTTTTTTTTTTTTTTTTAACAGTTTTTTAGTATTGTGGTATTTGTATTTTTCCAGAAGAGATGAGAAGCTCATTTATATTTTTTCTTTACATGAAAAAGCAATCAAACAAAAAAAAAAAACTCATTCATTCGTCAAGTCATTCGTGAATGACTCGCCACTATAACATGTTTTTTTAACAGACTTCTTTGGATTGTTGCACCCTAAAATGCCTGATTTCAAAGGCAGATTTTCAAAAAAAAAAAAAAAAAAGCACTGCATGTTGTTATGTCTTTGGGCATTACTTTCTTTTTTTCTTTTTTCAATGAAATTGCGAGAGCAAGGGAAAATGCTGAAAAACTTTTTTTTTTTTAAATTTATAATTAATTAAAAATTAAAGGCAACTTGTTCCAGTCTGAAAAAAACACAGCTAACCATGCATATTTAGCCTAACTCACCTTGATTCTTGTAGCATGTTTTGATGATTTGTCTTGTCAGTTGTCCATGCACTCAGCCATTCTCTACATGTGTTTTGTGGTAGAAGAA
This sequence comes from Epinephelus moara, assembly GCF_006386435.1. Lineage (NCBI taxonomy): Eukaryota > Metazoa > Chordata > Actinopteri > Perciformes > Serranidae > Epinephelus > Epinephelus moara. Next base: position 21,380,876 of record NC_065522.1, on the reverse strand, counting down.
TCTTTGTCAAACGTTGTGGTTTGTGTTCCACCACAATTTTGCACACAGTGCAAAATAGTTAACCCCTGTTTTCCTGCAGAATATCAGGGATTTGCCTTGCATGATCTTTACCAGTGGTATTTGTTGGTAAATGTGAGACGTTTGTGTTGCACGTCTGCATCTTCACAAGTGGATAGAAGGAAATGAGTTTGGGGATGACATGCAGGGTACTGCTATGATTCGTAAAACTAATGGAGGACTACAATGATTGGGAACATTTGCGTTAAAGTTGCAGTGATTGGACAAAATTGCAACGTTGGTCAGAGTTCTAAGGGATTGGTTGAATTTGCATGAATTGTTGCGGTCGCGTCCTCGCAATAATCCTGAAAGGCTGTGTAAGGTCCAGTGTTATCAACTGCAGCAGCAGTATGCTACAGACCTTCAGCTGAACAGAGAGTTTGCCACAAATATTTCATGCATAACTCAACCAGGACTCAATGAAAATCTTACACAGTAGTAGTATCATTTCTAGGTGCTCGCAATGCAAACCAAGCCTTAAAGCCTGAACAGGAAAAAACAGCAGAAGTTATGGTATTTCAAACAGATTTTTCAATGTGACATACATACAAAGCAGTGACCCAGAGCTTAATGGGGACAGTAGAATTTAAATTAAAATTGGTCACTAAAACGTTTTTAGACTTGGTGAAAGTTTTAGGTTGTTTCTACTTGTTTCTGTACAGACTAGAAATGGATCTTTGCTGATTCAAATAAGGCTATTACATTGAAGGACTTGCATTATAGCATCTTGTGTGATTTCAAAAGTTGAATATACTGTACAGGATTCCTATTTTGTTAATGGGCTGACACACAGAGCAATACACTTCATGTATGGAGATGTAAGAGGAGACACTGTATTGCACTTATTGAGGCTTACCAAAGTTTGTCTGATTTGTTGGTGAGGATGTTTTATTGTTTTACTTGACAGACCCCAATCACTGTACATTTAAAATAGGAGTACCTATAAATGACCACATGGGGGTGCCAAATTACCTTAATTGATACCTACACAAGGTCAGTGCTCCTTTGTAAGTCTGGGACTGTTGGAGGTAGTTATGTTTCAGGATGCTATTGTCAATGTGACTAATGAGCCACATTCTCAAAAAGCTTGAGTACTTAATAATATCTTTTGAAATTACTTACATTAAACTCAGAGTTTAATTCCTGGCAGCGTTGTGTTCCAGCAAACACAATTGACTGCTTACTGTGCATTCACACCAAAAGCTTCATGAGCGCAAGCCGTCGCTGGCATCGCGCTGCCTGGCAGCTCTGGCAGCTCTGGCAGGGCTTGCAGAAGGCTGCCAAGGTGTGGGGCTTTCAAGCTGCGGTGCAGAAGATTTCTTTCTTTCTTTCCTTCTTTCTTTCACTGTCCCGCCTTGAGAATATTCATGGTCTGCAATTGGCTACTGTCCCGCCTTGAGAATATTCATGGTCTGCAATTGGCTGCTGCTCGCTGCTGCTTCGGTGGCGTCGCTGCTCATTTACATAAAGTTGAGCTTCTCTCAACTTCTACTTGACGCTCCTATCGCTGGCATCGCGCTGCTCGCTGCTGCTCACTGCTGCTGACGCTCCAGACGCCCTTCGTAGCAAGCGTACATTGAAAATGAATGGCTGCCGGCCGCTTATGACGCTCATGACGCTTTTGGTGTGAATGCAGTTAGGGGTCATATCCTTAGCACTGCACTAATGTATGGGACTGATGGTTCTGAGCAAGTTAGCAAGCTGCAGGCCTTTCTGTACCATCTCTTTACTGAAAATGAATGACCCCATTGTTTTTAGTTGGACCTGCTGTACTAAACATTAGAGCAGGACAGAGTGGGAACCTTTGCGTCCGATTTTCTCAGACTCAGCCCTCTTGCGTTGCCTGTTATCTTCTGATGTTTCTGATTGAGAACCATTGACCGCACATTTCCTCATGTCACCATCAGTCGTCATTGTTTTCAAAATATTCTGTTAAAAATTGTGCCTTAGTTACTATATTATTTACCATTGATGCAGTGCGTTTGACAACATTTCTGCCACTCACACAAAAATCTTATTGTATATGATCCCTCCTCTTTTTCAGTGTACAGATATATAAGCTCTGGTGTGAATGTGGTGATAACATTGACTGATTCTTATCACTACAGCAACACGTCTTAATGTGTGAGTAACTGTAAACAGTTTTTTTCATGCCTGGTAAGAAACATTGGCTTATCTTGTCTTTTCTCAGGCTGTAGTTGTAATCTTTAAAGCACAATAAAACAAAACCCATGCAACGGTTTGATTCAGTATTTTGTTAATTTGATCAGTTTTCCCCTTTGTGCATGTATTGTCTAAAGTTATATTATCAACATGAGCTAAAAGTGAAGGTATCTCAAATTAAAGCTATGTTTACTCCATGGTAGAAGGCTGCAGCCCACAGGCCACATAAAGTCTAGAAAATTAAAGGTTGGAAATCTTAATTATGTTTTGTTCGTTGTGGTTTTGTTTTAGATCAATGCTTTGTAGTGCATTAGGCCGCAAAACAAGAACAGCATGGAGGACAACATTTAACACTGCTAAACTAATGAGGCGTTGTGGTATCTATTCATTCAGTTTTTATTCTACATTTAGTAATTTAATTTTCAAAAGTGAAATCGCCTTTGTGTAGCTGTTCTGATCCAATTTGCAGCAAGATAAAACATTTATTATTCAGGTGATTGCTTTGTCATTCATGGTATAGATCTGAAGTGAGGTCCTGTCTTGGCGTCTAAAAAGTTTTAATATGTGTTGGATTTAACTTAAGATTTAATTTTAAATTTAATTCAGACATTTAAGGTCATATGATGTCTTAGATTTAAACAAAGCTTTTAATACAGCAAGTGGCCAATCAGACTATACTAAGTTCCTGCTTACAGTTAAGATATTTAATCTAACCTCTGAAACCTTTCAATCACAAGGCTACACACTTCTCTGGGAACTGAGTTGTAGCACACTGCACAGTGCACAATCCCCTATTGTTCAAAAACACTCACCTATAATGCTGATAGTAACAATTTCCTACTCGATATTACACTTCATCTACTACAGACTGAATCACAATGTTTGTTTACAACAACTTCCTGGTAGGAAACCCCTGTGTCATTTACATGAAATAAGATGTTGCAGAGCAACCACTGCCTCAGTTGTTAAAGTTTTAGCCACCTGAGAAAAGGCCCACCTAAAATAAATCTATCAGTTTAAGTCTAAGCAATATGTAACATTTTTACTACTTTACCTTGCTGTTCTCTCACAGCCACCAGACTCCACTGACAGAAACAGCTGTTTCAGAACAGGGGAGTTGCTGGTCGACCACTGCCACGTTCAGTTGTTGTGTAAAGTAAAGCGGTGAAAAAATTCCAAAAATAGCGTACACTTAAACTGACACTGATTTTCTTTGGTGGTTTAAGTACATAGTGCTGCAGCCCTTGTGTAAAGCAGTGCATTACGTAGCGTCCGTGCAGGTAGATTTGGTTCATCAAGACGCTAGCAAAGCAACACAGTACATAAAATAAGTACGGCAAAAACGTCAGGTCAGATCACTGTGTTAAACTATATATCTTGAAACATTCCAGTTACGGCTGAAAGTGCTGCTCCTGGGGGAAAGAGTTTTGTGACCCATCCACGACTCCGACCTGCCTCCTCATGGGCATACTTCTTTCTTTCCCTCTGTTAGCACATTGGTCACATGATTACAGTGTTTATAAATACATGGTTTATACACAAATTACTGGCTCATGATTACGTGGGTTATATACAGTTTTTTGGGGTATTACCTTTATGTAGCTATACGTACAAACAGTACATGAGAACAGCATGCAGAACGCTGTAGTTACAAGAAATGAAGCAACCAATAGGAAAAATTTGAACATTTGATTCAAGAATGAACCAGAAAACATGAACCGTTTAATAGATCTGCCCATCACTGATCAGACTCTTAAACCTTATATCAAAATGTAGCTGATTCCTTTGCCTATTAACTAGAAGTAAGACATTTCCAGTATTTTCATCTAAACTGTTAAGTCACTTTATTTTCGAAAGTACAAAACTGAAATGTCTGCACTAGAAAAGTTAGTGCCTTTCAGATGTTTTATCATAGTAGATGACTGCAGGGCAAGCAATCAACTCAGTGTAACATTTTTGTTTCTGAGAACGTCCAAGCACCAGGAAATAGCTGTAAGCCAACCAATCCTCGTTGCCAACCAACTGCAATTTCCCCAGCACACAACACAAACCTCATCACAATACAGGAAGTATATGTTCAGAACATACACTAAATAAACATACAATAAAATGTAAGGTATGTGTATGATGTTATATGGTTAAATTAAATGGTCTTATGTTGCAGGGATGTGGAATACTTGCTTATTGTTCATACCAATTTTTAATTTAACAATTTTAGGCACCATGTACAAACCTTTGCAGATGAAACAAGCTAATACATTTTCACCTGTGGGCAGGAAGTGTAAACATGTCAGTACGCTGTGGTCAAAGCCCCTGCAGTTGTCTTGGCTTTGTGTGAAAGAGAAGTAAGAACAGACAGGCCACACTGAGAGAAGTTAGAGAAAAAGTCTGCTGTCATATTCACATGAAAGGATACTTCTCTCTTCTCATTTTCCGTTGCATCACTATTAATACAAAGTATTTGAATTTCTGACAAGCACAGCAGCAGAGTGTGTCAGCGCTGGATGTGAAGATGGGGCACACTTTGCTCTGTGTGCTGGCGTTATTCTGTGAGTACATCAGCAACTTTTCAATTTTGTGACTTTAAGAGGCAGACGCATGTTTTTGTATAGACTGCAAAGCTGTTGGATATATAACTACTAGCTTTTTACACACATATTTGCATAATGCATGTACCATATATAGTCTTAAGGTATTGTTACAGTTATGGTTTTTGAATTGATTTTATTGGGTATTTTATGTATTTGAGTTTCTCACCTCTTTACAGACTTAAAGAACATCATCACAGAAATGCATAATACTATTGACTGATAAGCTATAGTTGCCACTGTTGTTGTCTAATGAAGTTTTTATCTTTATTGTAGTGCTGAGCACGCTCCTCTATGGACAAGATGAAGGTGAGCAGTTATCTATTTCTTTTGTTTTTAATCAGTTTGTACAAATTATGAAAGTATTATTTTATATGCATGTTTACATAGGGAGACCTGATGCTGTGCTGACCTTAATGTCAAAGTGTAGTAGTTTTTCTGCAGAGGTTGTTGCCTTCATACAGACACATTTTCTTTTAATATATTTATCTAATCATCTTAACAGGGCAGAATGAGGAAAAAGATAGCCACGCTGAGGGCCCTGATGTTAGGAAGGGCTAACAGGTGCTACAGTCACTTACAACAGTCTTCCCCAATAGTTCATTAACAATGACTTATTGTAATTGTAATATTTAATTACCCCATGTCGCGCCTCTCGCCCAGTGTCAGCTGGGATCGGCCCCCCTGCAACCCTGAATAGGTGTAAGCAGTTTTGGATAATGAATGAACAAATTAATAATTCCACTTATTATGCAGTTCAAATCTCATTTTTGATAGTGACATGGTGTGCTCGGTGCCACAGTTATCAAACATTGTGAAGTGCTTCACATACAGATGGGTGACAACTTGTAAACCAACCTGAAGTTTCTCAGTGACTTTTAGGATACTATTACTAATAGCACTACTTGGGGTGAGATGTGGTTATAGTATATGCAGGGTGTCTGCAGGTCCCTATGAAGTCTTTAAGTGTAATAAATTAATTTTTTTAAAATATTAAGCCATAAAATTAAAATGTGAATTTGTGAGGTCTTAATTGCCACAAACATTTGATCTAATTTCATGTGACCATCTTTAGCTTTTGGTCAAAATGAGTCAAGGTCTTCTGTGTGAAAGTCCAAAATCTTTAAAAGTACTTATGGAGTACTTATGGTTTGTTTTAGGTCATCAGCCCAGCACAACAAGGGTTTAAATTTCCATTACAACGGGGTTACCCACTTGAGTGTGTGTCTTTAATTGATGATGGCTTGCCTTGAGTGATGACATTTAAAAGCAGATCCACAGCTTAAGTCCCCTGTTACCGTAGCTGCATGTGTTTTTCCACAGCAGGGCAGGTAAAAGAAGTTTACCTGTTGGAGGTGAGCTGTTTGCAGAGGTGCAGTCAGAGCCTGTTGTCTGCAGCTCTTCATTTTCATCTCACAGTAGCTGTTTCTGCTTTTACTCTTCCTCCCTGTGATATTATAGGACTTGCCCTTATTAAAGACAGGCGCTTCATACAACCTCAAACACAGCTGAAAGCGAACATGAAACAGTAAAATAAAGCAGATATCTAAAGTAAAAACAGGACGCAGAAGAGAAACTAAACTCCAAACCACAGAGATTCAGTTGAAAGCCACAAAAGTACTGAGAGCTGAACACACTGAGACATTTAAAAACGCTTTTCTCTCTGGTCTCCTGCACACAGAGGTGAGTGGAGTTGCAACACACATGGTTCATTTGAGAGGTAGAAGAGGGGTCATTGAGGGTTGGCTGTGGTCGGCATGACGTCACTGCTAGCCGCTTGAGGGCAGGCAGCCTGGCTTTTGGGCCTACTCCAGAAAGGGTCCATCTCTGGCCAAGTTGAACTGACAATGGAAATGCAAATGGGCGCAAGAGTGACAGTGGAAAAGGCCCAATACACTACTTACTTTTATACTAACCTGCAATGCTTAGATAAGAAAAAATATAAATGAATGAAATATTTTGAAAGATTTTAAATTTGGTTAAAAATGATCATGAAAATGTTTTCAAAAGTATTCCGTGTAAGTTTTGGGCACCAGTAGACTTGCTGGTTTGAGTCACATCATTTTCATGTTCATCAAATCATCCAGTGAGCCTGTCTGCCCTGTGTGGAAGCATCTGCATTGTTTACAAGTCATTGTAAGTGTCGCCGAGTAGCCATGTTGATATGATCATCCTGTTGACACTATGCTTATATTATTTAAATTAGATCTTATTTTTTCTCGAGTGAAGTGCTTTAAATGACTGTCACAAACATAATCAATTGAAGGAAAATAATAAACAGGAAGAAGAGAAGGGCAGAGACATGCTGTTCAAATCAAGAGCTTCATATAAATTATAGGCAGCCTGTTAAAGCATCTGATAAATGTTTCCTTGTGAAAGATGAAGACAGTAAGATATGTAACTGCTGAATCACTTATGAGTTGTAAGATGAGGAAGATGTTTGTTTGATTGAGCTTATTAATAAACTAACACTCTACATCTGTTACATAGGTGGTGATGCAGTCCTGGAGAGTCCTGCATTCACCGTGTTTGAAGGAGACTCAGTGACTATGCGCTGCAAACATCATAATCGAAGAAACAAGATGAAAGCTGCCTTTTTCAAGGACATATCACGTGTTGAAAACCATCAGTCACGAGGAGCAGAAATGACCATTCATTCAGTCTCCAAGTCAGATGAGGGCAAATACGCGTGTGAGTTTGGTGATGGGGCAAAATCCGAAGCAAAAGAACTGCGAGTGGAAGGTAAGTAGCTGTCACACTGTGATGAAATATCTTCTTATTGAGTTTTGTAAGCTTTCTATCACAAGTCACATTCTTCATTCAGCAAAAATATTTCTTTAAATGCTTCATAAAGTACTCATATGTCTCAAAAAACTCCCAAGCAAGTACCGAAGAAGTAAATCTTTACTCTGCCTTCACCTAACCAATCACTGAACAGACTGAAGTCTTCAATTTTAAGTAGATTTTGTCACAGTGGACAATGCATAGACACTTAAGAAAATGCTGCATATAAATTCAATTTGAGCAAATTCAGAAAACATAATTAAACAGAGACAGGCTGCAAGTTGTAGACAACACTGTGTGTTGAAAACTGACTGCTGATGAATACCATGACCACTTGTCAGTGATACTGGAAAACAAGCTCACTTTACATTCTGATTTAATTATCAAAGATGATGGGTACATCCAGCATCAGCATTTTACTGCTAGTGTGTCCTGGAGAAATTTGTTTTGCATTTAAACCTTATTTAGATGTTGTGGAGGACTTATCTGTGTTTTCTCGTCATATCTGAATTTGCAGCTGTGAATGTGGCGTCAGACTGTTGAAAATGTTTCTTCGCTCACTTGTGTTCTGTGTATTTGTTTGTGTTTTCTTAAGCTGCATTGTGTTGAACTGTCTGCCACCACTCGAGGCTTTAGACATGTAGAAAGTGTCAGGATGGATTATGTGCACTACCAGCTGAAAACAAATCGGTTCATTTAAACAAATTTTACGCAATATGAAACAAAAGTGTTTCTTTTGTGCTGTGTTAAAGTGTAAGTGCGGTTTGGTGGCATGTTCATTGCAGTAATTTCCTTGTTTTACTGTTTTTTTTTTGTTTTGTTTTTTTACTAAACAGCACAGAGACGTGTGGTCACACTGAGAGCAGATGAGACCACCGTACCAGTGAGGGGCCATGTTACTCTGACCTGTGATGTTGAGGATGCTACTGGCTTGGAAAATCTATGGATCAGATATACCTCGGACTCTTCAAAAAAACCTGTCGATATTAAAAATGGTTATCAATATGACATCTCACATGGAGGCAGTTACACCTGCCAAGGATGGAGAAGGGAACCAGATTTCTTCACATCTCAAAGTAATGCAGTCATCATTCAGGAAACTGGTGAGTTTAGTAATTTGCTCTGGAATAAAACAACCCACTGTCTTTAATTAAACAGTGCCTAACTCAGGAAAGCCTTAGACAAGGTGCCAAGTATCTTTTGATGGGGCTGGTGTGTGTGTAGTGTTTTTTTTTTTTGTTTTTTTTTATGGGGGCATTTTTGAAACATTTTTGAAATGTATGGAAATACAAACTTTGGTTGCTGACTCATTAGTAACGTTACCATTAACTTCAGAAAGTCTAATGTTAGTTAGTCTGACTCAGCAGATGTAGACTGTGGCTATTAGCCTGTCATTTGGGTGCTGATTTCAGCTGGTGTTCTCCCTTCCTTCTGCTATCTCTATGCTACTGTTGTCAAATCTTTTTCTGCTATGGGAAACAACAACAACAGCCTCCAAGCTAACAACTTACACACTGAATATGGCACGTTTTGATGAAGATTTGGAATCGTGCATTAAGGCATACCTGCTTTGTTCTTTTGGTGAATTGTTGTAACGATCTACAGTAAATAAAGTAACTTGTAAATGCACCTTGGAAAAGCCCAAACTCTGTCTCGCTGGAGTCCTGGCATTTCCGATATTGATGCATTTTCTGACACAGCCAGCCGGAGTTGATTTGATGCATTTTTCTAACTGTGGCAGCGGCAGGAGTGAGTGACAGTGACTTCACTAATGTACTGATCTCACTTTACACAAGCTTCTGTGATATTGTCGTAATAATGTTCTGCATGAGCCACATACAGCCAGCAAATCGTCTGTAACAGGTCCAGTGAGCTCCTCCAGGGCTTAAAGGTTGATTATGTAGAATGAGCAGAATACCACCATCTAGTGCGTCTAGATCGTACTTGCAACTACAAAAAATAATTTCAGCAGTCGGGTTGCCAGGTTCGATGCCAAGTGTGTGAAGCCATCAGCCTGCACCATGTCTAGTGATGAATCATACAGGGTAACGACTAATTTCGACTAATCAATTCATTTTACAACAGTATTTAACATTAGCCTAGCTATAGATCTATCTATCTATATATATATATATATATATATATATATATATATATATATATATATATATATATATATATAT
>NC_065522.1:21364729-21370539 GCF_006386435.1 Epinephelus moara | reverse complement strand
GTTCTCCGGGGCTCTAAAGCAGCTACTGGACATGCAGACTTCATCATGCCGAGCATAGAGACCGTACTTGGCAACCGGCAATGCCCGGCTGCTATTGGCTGGTACAATGTGACGTCATTGTCGAACCCGTCAAAATTTATAAAATTATTTAATTCAGACAAAATATAATTTTTCAAGGAAATGCTATACTTTTATTCTGCACCCCTCTAAACGCACTGTGGCTGTATTATTTTTTTTTTTAAAAAATTATAGCTTTTCATAATTATTCTACATAATCAACCTTTAAGTACAGTCAGGTTTCACCTCTAGGACACGATTATCAAAAGCTGAATGACACAGTGACATACAACTTAATGTTTTTGTGGCATTTTCTTTTGTGGGGCCATTTTAATGATAGCACTGGCCTTTCCCCCTACAGCAGAAAGATTATCAGTGATTCCAGACCTTTTTCTGGCGCTGGAGATAGTTATCATTATAGCAGCAAGCTTATACCTCTCTGACTTGAGTTGTGACTTGGATTAGTTGGGTTTTATTGCAGCCATTCATTGTAACTAGGGCTGCAACTAACGACTATTTTAATAGTCGACTAGTCGCCGACTATTGAAACGATTAGTCGACTAATCGGATAATTATTAAATTTTTCTTAAATTTAGCATGAGATTGCTTTAATTATGTGGCAAATGATAATAAACACAAGAAAGATGGGTACTTCAATGAAAAATGCATCTTTTATTCAACTTTGCTGCTGATAGGACATTTTTATTTACTTTTTGTATGAATTGGCCTATTTAAAACCAATTAGGCAGTATAGACATAAATCCATAAATAAATAAACCTCTGTCCATTTTTTAAGGACAGGCAAATGTGTTTTATAAAAAATAAATAATAAATTAAAATCAAGTAAACATGGGGCGTCGGTGGCTTGGTGGTGGAGCGGGCGCCCCATGTGCAGGGCTGTTGCCGCGGCGGCCCGGGTTCGAGTCCGGCCTGGGGCCCTTTGCTGCGTGTCGCTCCCTCTCTCTCTCCCCCTTTCACACTTGTCTGTCCTATCCATTAGGGGCTTAAAAATGCCCAAAAAATATCTTTAAAAAAAAAAAAAAAAAAAAATCAAGTAAACATTTTTTCCTGTAAACCAAGGGCAGGCATATTAGCAGCAGTAAAACAGTAAGCAAAACAAATATTAAGTGCATTTTGTGAAGTACATTCAGTGGTCAACTGCACAGTCTGTTGCAAAAGAACTTTACAATTCTCAACAGTCTGAAATCTAATGGTTTTAACGACTGACGTTTGTAGATACACAGCTGAAAATAAAGCATTCAGAGTTGTCCAAATTCAAGTTGTAAACATGGACTGTGTGATACAACCTGGACACAAACCTGTCATGGTGGACAGACCAGGTTTAAAATCAACATGAGGCTCAGGCTATGTCGTTCAGTTTATTCATACTAAGGAAAGTCAGCATATCCACATGGTCTCGTGTGAGGCTTGCTCTCTTCTGGGAGCAGATATTTGCTGCTGCTGAGAAGATTCACTCTGCCAGGGTGGATGTTGGAGGAATGCACAGAAGAGATCTTGCTAGGGTTGACAGTGTGGGAAAACGCCCCTCATTTTCTCTCCACCAGCTGAGAGGGTCCATGGTGGCTCTCTTCTTCGGACTGCATGCATTTAATTTAAAATACTTTTGTCAGGCACAGTCAGGCATAACGTTAAAGCTCTCTTTTAAAGCGAAAATACGCTTATAAAATGTACAATGTACATCAAAAACAAAACGTATTGGCTTGAATGTTACTTGAATCTTACCGAGGTGAGTCAGACTCCGTTTTGTTCAACTGTCCGACGTGCTTTCTCTTTAAATGTTCGTGCATTACCGAGGTGCTGCCGTGATACGCAATTTCTGCTTTGCAAACCTTGCAAGTAATCTTTTTATTCGCCGTATCCAGGCTAAAATGCTCCCAAACTTTAGGAGTTTTGGTACGCGTAGCTGCTATGTAGGACGCCGGCATTTATGTATACGTTACCGCTCGGCAGAGACGCTATTGCGCATGTGCGACTCTCAGCAGAAATTGTAATGACGTGGGATACCTCACTCCATTGGAAAAACACGTTTGGCGACAATTGTCGACAATGGAATTCATTGTCGACTATTTCTATTATTGATTTTTGTCGACAACGTCGACGAATCGTTGCAGCCCTAATTGTAACGCTAGAAGGGTGTTTTCTTTACTTTTCAGGCTGTTTAAAAAACATCTTAAAAATTCATGTTATAAATAAAATTCTGAAATGCTTAGGCTGGACGGGCTGTCTGCCATGCAGTACACTGGCAGAAACCCTGGTGTGTAAGACAGCTCTTTTTAGTTGGAAGAAAAAGAGGAACCCTAATGAATAAATGATGTTAGTGTTAAAGGAGAACTAATGTTTTTTTTCAACCTGGGCCCTATTTTCTGATCTACTTTTGTCTAAATGAGTGATAGGATGTTCAATATGTGACATTTCTCCAGTACGAAGCTAGGGCTGACCTGCCTGCAGCCCGTGAGCATGTGCTATATAAAATAATAGGGCACTCAGACAGCGTCAAACAACGTCAAAATACGTCCACTAGAAGTGCATTTTTTTCACATAGATAGGCTCGGATTGTTAGTATAATTATCCAACAACATAACGGAAAGGAGAAATGAACGTCTGTGTTTATCATTAGCTGGATTCAGGCATGTTCCTCTGCCTGTTGCAATTTTAGTATATGTGCTACCGAAGTAACACTGCTCGCTCGCTCTCCTCGTCCGCTCTTCAGTTTCAATGAGCTCTGCGTCCGTGTACGTCCGTGTTCAAATAAATACGGTCCATCCAGATCCAGTTGGTCAAAATCGGGTAAAAATTCGGACATGTTTGTTGTGGCAAGTCAAAACACTCAGAGTGAAAGTCTGGCTCTGAAATCTCATGTCTCGCGAGACTCTTCTTCTTCTTCTTCTTCTTCTTCTTCTTTGGTGTTTTACTATACAGTCTACGGTGTTTTCCGGCAGTTGGTCTCGCGAGACTTGAGTTGTTGCAGGAAGTTACTGCTGGATCAAGCTTACAAATGCGACTGTTTAGAGTAGTCATGGCTGAATTTTTACCCGATTATGACCAACTGGATCTGGATGAGCCATTTGAATTTGATGACTGCCCGTATTTATTTGAACGCGGAGTACGCGGACGCAGAGCTCATTGAAGAGGGACGAGGAGAGAGAGGGAGCAGGCAGAGGAAGTGTTCTGACTTGCCACAACAAATATGTCCCAGTCCAGCTAAAGGTAAACATAGACATTCATTTCTCCTTTCCGTTATGTTGTCGGATAATTATACCAACAATCCGAGCCTATCTGTGTCAAAAAAATGCACTTCTCGTGGATGTATTTTGACGTTGTTTGACGCTGTCTGAGTGCCCTTGATTGAGGAACATCCAAGACCATCTGATTCGCTGATCTGAGGGCTCTGGAGGGCCGATGCAATTCAACAAGGTCAGATAGGTTTTCCGGAGCTAGCCCATTCAGAGACTTAGAAACAATTAAAAGAATCTTGAAATCAATCCTGTACCTAACCAGAAGCCAGAGAAGTGAAGAGAGCACCGGAGTTATATGCTCGCGTTTCTTTGATTTGACAAGTTTGACAAATGCATAACATTCTGTGTCATGGCAAGAAAGGGCTTTTTGTTTGAACTTATTCAGTTTGTATGAAGACACATTGGAGAACAACATGCATTAACACAAGTACAGTAAAGATTGTAGCAAACAATAATATGTTATCTGTGTAGTTTTTAATCCTGTTTGTATCCTAACTGTATTTTTGATGTGAACAGTTTCCAACAAAGCCACTGTGACCCTTCATCCTGACTGGCCTGAGATATTCAGTGGTGAGAAGATGACTCTGAGATGTGAGATCCAGGGAGGTGGATACACTGGGTGGACATATGAATGGAGTACAACCAGCCCAAACACACTTCCAGCTCAAAAAGAATACACCATTGACAGTGCTACTGAGAACCACAGGGGACAATACAGATGTGTGGGTAGAAGAGACTCCTATTCCTCAACACAGTGGAGTGATATCATTGCACTGGAAGTCTTGTGTAAGTTGGACCATCTTTCATCCATATTGGAAATGTTATTGAAAGGAGTCAACAGAAAACACTTTATAATTTTTTTCATTCAATTATGTAGCTCACTTTAAATCATGCAGTAAGAAATTATATTTGTTTTCTAGTGTGAGAGCCAAATGACTGAAAAGGAGCCAGTAATCTGAGTACTGTAGCTTTTTAAATGCAATAATTCACAGGGAAATGTACAGGATTGAATGAAGAATATCAAGTAACTTACAGGGTGAAACCATGATGCAGTTTAATACTGTTCCTCCACAGGGAGAAGGTTCTGGGTGTGAACATAGTTAACTCACAGGTTAGGTTAACTGGCAGTTAGATTAGTTTAGATTATTCTCTTTATTGGCTCGTCTACATTGACTGTAGGTGTTATTATTGTGTATTTGTGTGATGTGTTAGACCTGTGATAGACTGGTAACCTGTCCAGGGTGAACCCTTGCTCTCGCCTCATGTCAGCTTGGATCAGCTCCAGCTCACTGTGACCCTGCAGAACGATAAGTACAGAGTACTGAAAAAACAAACAGTGAATGTGTTCAACTTGGCTCTTAATCACAACTTCTTTTGTGTGTGTTGGGTTTCAGAGGAACATTTGTTCAATGCACAGTAGCACTCAAAATTAATTTTGGCACTGTTTTTGGTGATCGTGTTAGTTAGTTTTTCACCTCCAAGAATGGATGGATATTTTCATCATTTTCATCAAGGTATATTAATTGGGTTTATTCACAGGAACAGTGATGACCTTTTATGTCTCTATTCTTAGTTGAACAGCACGTAAACCAATGGCTAGAAATGTGGACAATAACTACCCTTTTTATTTCTGTGTTCTAAATTACAACAGCATACAGACCACGGGCCAGACTGAGTGCAGACAATGAAGACATTCCTGTAGAGGGCAGTGTGACGCTGACCTGCTCTGTGAGCCCATCATCATCATCATCATCATCATCTGGTTGGAAATACTTCTGGTACAGAGGAGCGGAGCCTCTGACCTCACAAGATTATGTCTTCCTCTCAGATGGAAAAATCAGTGTCTCACAGGGAGGACTCTACTGGTGCAGAGGAGGAAGAGGGGACCCTGTTTGCTACACAGGATACAGTGATACTATCTATATCAACAAAATACGTGAGTTTGGCATTTGTCTAAAACAGTTAAAGGCATTGGGCCTTATCTTACATCCGGCGCAAAGCAGTGCACAGCTCAGTACAGTGCACATGTCATTGATAGTTTCAGAATGACAACACTGTTATTTCCATGGCCAGCACCCACATTTTGTAAGTCGCAAATGCACTTGCACCCAGGGCCATGTAGGTCCTAAAATAAGGTGTGGTCAGGCACATGGCTGGAGTTTTGCTTTTTTGAGGCTGCAGAAAAAGACTGCAACACAGACCAACAGGAACCTGGTCTAAAGTCAGAATGGTGCAGTATTTTCCCACTATTTAAAGGGCACCTACACAGTCGGGNTTTTGAGGCTGCAGAAAAAGACTGCAACACAGACCAACAGGAACCTGGTCTAAAGTCAGAATGGTGCAGTATTTTCCCACTATTTAAAGGGCACCTACACAGTCGGGTTTACAACGTGCATACACTCTGTGGTGCACATTTACACACTAAGACCAGTGACATTACTGCTTTTACTGCATTACTCTGAGCAGCAGTGTGCTGAATCTGCCATGTAAATAGCA
>NC_065522.1:21344481-21363212 GCF_006386435.1 Epinephelus moara | reverse complement strand
CAAAACTGGGGGACAATGACTGGATCCACATGCAGCATAGAGCGTTACCAGCCCAGTAATGCAGTGTACTGGTGTGAGTCTGGATCAGGAGAGTTCAGCAACGCAGTCAACATCACTATATCAAGTATGGTTTTGATACATTTTCTTTCTTTTAAGTAATTTAAACATCCCATTAGGCAGCTTTTACTAATGATGGCCAAACGAAGCCTCGTGAACCACTTTCTTTATTTTCTGACCCCACCAGATGGCGCTCTTGGTTTAAAGGTAAAGGCTGAAGGACTTGCAATAAAGTGTGCTTTCAAACCTTTGTTGAACAGACAGCGCCATCTAGTGGCTCCAGAAAGACAGTGGTTCATGAGGCCTCATTTGGCCATCACTAGCTATTACTATAGTCATATGTCATGTACTTGTTTTCAGCACAAAATGATTTGTCATCAGATATTTGGTGAACAATGTTGTTCATCAACATCATCAGGAAATGACTGAGAAAAATATGAAATACAAAAATGCCAAAATACACTGTAGGGGGAGATTTCATGTTAGTGAATGACACCTGTTGTTTAACCTCATCCTGTGTCTGTTTTACAGGTAAAGATATTATCCTGGTGAGCCCTGTCCATCCTGTGACCGAGGGAGATTCTGTTAGTCTTAGCTGCAGAATAAGAAGCCAAACATTTGCTTCCAAGGTGTTTTTCTATCGAAATGACAAACTCATTCAAAATGACACCAGAAGGGAGCTAAATATCTCTGCAGTGTCGAAGTCAGATGAAGGCTTTTACAAGTGTGAATACTCACAAAAAGTGTCAGCACAGAGTTGGATGTCAGTTAAAGGTGAGTAGGATTGAAACATGTACTGCACTTTCTTTTATGTCAAATGTCAATACTTTGACTCAGCAATAGTTTCAGCTGATTCCACCTGTTGGATTCAGTTCTTTTTGAGCTGAAGAAAGTCTGCATCAATTGTGATAGTTTTGAGTTACTGTGAATGATGTCTAAGTTCACACTGTATTCTGGCATGTTCCTTGGATGTATAGTGCTGTAAGTGTTCACCTGTAAATCAAAATATGAGTGACATTGACATTAATGTTGTGTGTGTACGTGCATGTGTGTTGTTTATACGTCTGGATTTGTAAATGTATGTTTTGTCTTTACTTTGGCGTCATGTGACATGACTCATCTTTATGAAAAAGTATGTAAATTCAGAAGCTGCTGTTTACATTTATGAACGGTTTTTATTTATTACAGGAGTCTCCAGGCCTGAAAGCCCTTCATTTCCTGTACCGGTGATTGTTGGGCTGGTTTTTGGAATTGTACTCGTTATTCTTCTGCTCCTTTTGTATCGCTACAGACGGTCCAAAGGTGAGACCTTTATTAAATTAATTATTAAATTATTTATTGTTCAAATGCACAGATGTATTTTGATCCAACCCAGTAGCCAGAAGAAAATAATGGTATTGTACATTTCTGCAAACCATGGATATGTTACATTTGTATGTTTGATGACTCATATCAACATTTCTAAAGTAACTGTGTATGTGAGCTGGCTTTGTCATTGGGAGGTGGAAGGAATGGTGGATGGTATGATACCTAGGTAAGATGGCTGCCAAGCTGCAGACCTCTGGTGGGGATGAACGAACAACAATGGTTGTTTGTTAGCGACTGGTGGCTATGCTTCGAGCAGCGTTCATGCCACTAAATGTTGCCACCGAACATGGGTAATTTAAGCCAAACTCGATCTTTTCTTACCGTACCCTAGTGGGTTGTGTGCCTGAACAAAACCACACATCAACCACAGCATTGTAAGATACGTCAAGTTTTAATGCATCTGCTACATGATAACATACAGATGTGTAGTTTTCAGAAACATACAATGCCAACATATTTTCTTGCGATTGGGTTGTCTGATCTCAAGACAGAATGGCAGTATGACAACTTAAAATACAAAACCATGTAACAACAAATGTCTTTATTTACAGATTCGTGCTTTATCAGGTTGGTACAACATTATCTTATTTTGATCATAACAGGAAATACATGCCATGTTCCTCTGTAAATTTATTATCTGCATGTTGTAGGCCAGTCCAGTCTGAGAGCACCAATCGGGGCTTTCAACAGAATGAAGACCCCTCTCCTCTCCGTGGTAAGGACACATCTTGATTTGACACACACGTTTTGAAGAAACATTTTAAAAACATCTCAGGTTGTTTAATTATGGCATCATGTAATTAAAATAGTACTAAATAGTAACTTGACTTCAACTTGATTTTCACTGCTCTGTAGGTGACTCTCATCTCTATGAATCAATTAAAGGCTCTGAAGCTCCTCTCTATGAATCAATTCAAGGCTCTGAAGCTCGTCTCTATGAATCAATTAAAGGCTCTGAAGACGCTGATAATGGTACAGTATATACATATATATATATATATATATATATATATATATATATTTTAGTAACATGCACTGCAAAAATGCCCTATCATATTTAGGTGAAAATATGTTCAATATGAGCTGTCTTTTGCTTAAAATTTGATTTTTCACTGATAATATTTCTCTGAACAAGTCAGGATGTCCAACTACTAGAATTATCAAAACAAAATCAAAATACTCAAATAAGATTTGCATTAGAATTCTTGTTTCTAGATGATATAACATCACATACGATCCAATTGTTAATTAAGACAAGGCAAGTGAAACTTGTTGAATTGAGTCTTGACAGCCTTGTATAGTGAGCGCTAGATAATCCATTCTATACTCAGAGCAAGGCTGTTTCACACCATGCGCTGATTTTTAACTGAAAAAAATTGCATTGACATTTATAAAAACTGATCTCTGTAACAATGTGTGGGGACAAAAAATATTCAGACAGATCTCAATTTCTGCCTAAATTTTACTGTGAAAACATATGTTTGACCAATGAAATCCTTTGTTCCAAATGATGTCATACCTTCGGGTCAGAGCTAGCTTGCTGCTGAAATAGAGAATGTCTTCTTAGTTTGTTCTTGGCTTGTTAAATGTTGGTCACTGTCTGAAACAATTTGAAGCACACTGCTTATTGTTATGCTGAATAATGTAATTGGACCACTGGGTACGAGTCTGTCGGACCTTAATCAAACAGTCCTCCTTCCCTGGTTGGGATTATATAGTGTTCCATGCAACAGTGATGTTTGGATGTTAGTGAGGGCTAATCCCCCCAGAGGAACAAGGTACTCATGTTTGTTTACGGACAGTGGATTGCTTGTTAGATAAAATGGAACACGGCAATGTGAATAATTCACACCAGCCTGGTGTGAATAGCTGTCATGTGGATTTTTGCATCGCTCTTGTAGGAAATGGCTTTTTTTAGGGGATTAATTATGAGTGACAGATAGAGAATCCTGTAACTAAAAAAATGTATTTTTTTTAGATACAGCTGAATCCCAGGATGTCAACTATTCATTGATTGAACTTAAAAACTTTGGAAGGAAGGGTGAGTACTCCAGATACACAGAATAACTAGAATATAGTTTATGTTTTGTCCTGAAGTGAAATATTTTATTTAATGGATTAATGTGATCATCTTAACAGGGAAACGCCATGAACCAGAGGAGAGTTGTCTTTACTCTGATGTGAATATAGGAACTGCAGGTCAGTCCTTTACAACAGCATGCTCAAAGTTTGTATTGAAATGTGTCCTATCATTATACTGGAGGTAACAACAGGTCAGCAGCTCAATTTATCCAAGACACTTTGGGTAGTTACTACTTACTACCACTGGGTGTGACTAGTGTGTTAAATTGTCAATTCTATACACACCTATGACCTTTTAAACTCTGGCATATTTCTAAGTTTAAGTTTTGCATATGTAGTAAATGAATATTAAGTCATTTGTGCAGCCAATTTCTCCGTTCTCTAAAATAATGGTTGATTGTACATTTTTTGTTTTCATGGTCTTATCTGGCCTTACTGAATCACAGCATCAAAGGATTTTTTTAAGATTATTTATTGGGCATTTTTGCCTTTAATTATTGTAGGGATGCATCGATTTTGAAATTGTGGGCCGGGATGGATACCCATATTTAAGATAACAACTTGGCCAATCAACCAAGTCAAGTCGAATTTTTTATATTGTTGTTTATTTTCTTTTTATTGTTATTTATCCCCCCTTTTGTTCCAGGCCAACGCAGAAATCTACACTATAAAAAATAACTGAACTGTTTTAAAGTAACTAAGGCTTCTATTACACTGCCTGTGAATGAGCACATGTTCAATCATACAAAATTATGCAACTACTTTTAAGATAACCTTTTACATAAAAAACTTTTTTTGAAAAAGAAAAACTGCTTCAAAAGCCTTTTAATTATATGTAATATATCATAATTCCCTCTTGTATATCTGTTTTATATTACTGTGAAAATAATATCAAATTTCTGTCAAATGAACACAGTCACTGTATGTCTATGTGTATTATAGTGGTTAATTTTGCCACAGAGCGGCTCAGATTGTTACTTTGAGTGGTTTAAGTGTCTCTTTACCTTTCACTTCTACTGGTATGTTTGTCATTGCCTCATTAAGAAGAAGTCTCTTTATGAAATATCACAAGGTGTCACTCGTTGCAGTGAGACGACAGTGGAAACATGAGTGAGATTTGGAGAGAGTATATTAACCACAGTAGTTAATAGAATTTTTTTTAGTGTTGTCTAAAAGATTTTCAATATCCATAACCACTTTTAAAGGACATACAGTGATGGTGTTCAGTTGCCCCAGGTTTCAAAAATTGTTGTTCACATCAGTGACCAATTTACACAGGCAAACAGGGTCCAGGTTGAAAAATGCTGAAGTGATCCTTTATAAAGTTTATATGCATACTTAAATTCTGTTGAAACTTAATATAATTATGACACTATATACAGTATATATATTATTAATTAAATTGAACCTCTCCATTGATCGGAAAATCAACTGCATCAGCAATGAAACTTCTCTCTGAAGTTAAACCAGGAACAGCTCTTGGTAATAATGCACCACATGATGTGCACACTTAAATGATTCATTCTGCAGATCATTAAATGATTATAAGTCAGATTAACATGTCAGAAAGCGTCCTTACATCTTGAATAATGATTTGTTTTGTTGTTTTGCTTCTCTTCCAGTCATTGAATTCAAAATGTATTTGTCAAATGGGATTGTACAACACACCAGTCCTTGTTCACTGTAAAACACATGCCTCCTTTTCTTTTCTTCTCCTCTGCTCTGTCAGTCACCTGGTGAAATGGCGCTAGACAAGTTTCAGTGAACATCCTGATATCCTGTTGAAAACTGATGCAGCACAGAGGTCGTCCAGTTTATTTCCAGCATCTGTACAATGGCTGGCAGGATGCTAGTTCAGCTGGTGCTCATTCTTTTCCTCAATGTTTACTGATGTTTACATTTGAGAACCTTGACCTGGCTAGCTAGCAGCTAGCTAGCAGAGGAGGGTTTACAGACTGCTGAGACTCGCAGCCACACAACATCATCGTCCAAAGTTAACCACAAAAAGCACCACCAACAAGCTGACAGAGAGGCGACTGGAAGTGTCCGTGCTTAACTTGTGGATTTAATTAGTCCGAGCACGAGCACAAGACTATTGATGCTTATTCTCATCTAGTATTAATGCACTGCATTGTCTTTTTTATTTTGTAGTCATTTTGTCATTTATTTTTTGTAGGTAACTTTGAAACGAAGTTATTCCAAAGAGCAGCACAAGTATATTTGAGCTTTAGTTACCAGCTGCTGGCAGTGATGGCCAAATGAGGCCTCATGAAGCACTGCCTTTATTTTCTGAAGCCACCAGATGGCGATGTCTGTTCAACAAAAGCTTGAAAGCACACTTCATTGTAAGTCTGTCAGCCTTTATTTTTAAACCAAGAGCGCCATCTGGTGGGGAGAGAAAGTAAAGAAAATGGGTCATGAGGTTTCATTTGGCCATCACTAGCTGCTGGTGCAGCTTTAAAGTCAGCATCTTTTATAGAGTTAGATAAGATAGATCCAGGATAGACATTACAAACTACTTTAATATACAGTATGTAATAATCTGCTATCAGACAACATATCCTATTACATGTACATGTTTTCCTCTCTCTTAAAAATATATTTATAAGTACTGTGCATATTTTATTTTCACCTGATTGAATTTGATATTTTTTGTTTTTAATTATTTTTGTATTCTATGCTTCAATAAAGTTATTTTTTAAGGAGTAAGCTGGCAGTTGTATTTTTAGTTTTTTTTTTTCAAATTTTCTTCAATTTTTTTTTACTGGACATCTGAACTGGATAAACACATCCCACATTAGCCTCCTGACACTATCTTGGTAAAAGCCATAAAGTGGACTTGGTATTGATTTTCAGGAACTATTTCTTTGGTTAAAATAAGTTCAAAACTGTTCACGTTTTTTAAATTCAGTTCATCTGTACTGTATTGAGATGAAGGCAGATATCAGAGACAGAATAAACAAAAGAATCACAATGAGATACCAGCAGGTGTAGTGTCACATATTTTACCTTTCAGAAGTTTGCAGCCGTGACTGAGAAGCTAAAGAAACGGCTAAAAAAACGGCTCCACCTTAAATATTTATAACTTTGTGCCTTAACAAAATATAATCCAGTGAGTTATAAAAAAATGCACCCCCCATACAGTTGTAATGGATTGGAAATTATCTATAGAGACTAAAGCTGCTTTAGCAGTAATATGTGCTAGAAATGTGAGATGTTGCACGTGTACATCTGCTCAACTGGAAAGAAGGAAATGAGTTTGGTGACGATATGCAGGGTACTGCTATGATTGGTAAAACTACAGAGAGCTGCAATGATTGGGAAAATTTGCGGAAAAGTTGCAGTGATTGGAGAAAATTGCAAGGTTGCACAGAATTCTCAGTGATTGGTTGAATTTGCGTGAATTGTTTTGGTTGCGTCATCGCAACAATCCTGAAAGGGCTGTGTAAGGTCCAGTGTTATCAACTGCAGCAGCAGTATGCTACAGACCTTCAGCTGAACAGAGAGTTTGCCACAAATGTTTCAGACATGCATAACTCAACCAGGACTCAATGAAAATCAGACTAGAGATGCATCTGTGCTGATTCATATAAGGCTATTACATTGAAGGCCTTGTATTTTAGCATCTTGTGTGATTTCAAAAGTTGAATATACTGTACAGGATTCCTATTTTGTTAATGGGCTGACACACAGAACAATATACTGCATGTATGGAGATGGAAGAGGAGACACTGTATTGCACTTACTGAGGCTTAACAAAGTTTGATTTGTTGGTGAGGAGGTTTTATTGTTTTACTTGACAGACCCCAATCACTGTGCAGTTAAAGTAGGAGTACCTATAAATGACCACATGGGGGTGCCAAATTACCTCAATTGATACCTACACAAGGTCAGTGCTCCTTTGTAAGTCTGGGACTGTTGGAGGTAGTTATGTCCCAGGATGCTATGTCAATGTGACTAATGAGCAACATTCTCAAAAGCTTTAGTACTTGATAAAAACTTATTGAAATTACTTACATTAAACTCAGGGTTTAATTTCTGGCAGCGTTGTGTTCCAGCAAACACAACTGACTGCTCAGGGGTCACATCCTTAGCACTGTACTAATGTATGGGACTGATTGTTCTGAGCAAGTTAACAAGCTGCAGGCCTTTCTGTACCATCTCTTTACTGAAAATGAATGACCCCATTGTTTTTACTTGGACCTGCTGTACGACAAATTAATGCAGAACAGAGTGGGAACCTTTGTGTCCGATTTTCTCAGACTCAGCCCTCTAGCGTTGCCTGTTATCTTCTTCTGATGTTTCCGATTGAAAACCATTGACTGCACACTTCCTCATAGGGATGTCCCGATCCGATATTCGGATCAGTATCGGCCGCCGATATTAGCAAAAATCGGGCATCGGATTGGACTGCATGGAAAAATGCCGATCCATGAACTCCGATCCGTTTTTTTTCACAGAATCCGCTCCAGGTTTTCCGGCCTGCCCAGCGTTCCGCGATTCAAGCAGTCCATTTCAGTGATCCGCTCCAGCTCTTACTATCAATCCACCAGGCCAGCATGCAGACGACAGACACACACATGGAGGGTAGGAGGAGTAGCGGTCAACTTCGTCAACTGACTATTTGTTTTCTGCTCTGGTTTGTTGAGAGCGATATTTTTATATGGTTTATATGGTTTACACTCTTACTGTTTAAATAAAGAGCACTGATGACATTGTTTTGGGCACAATTAGTGAAATTGGACTGATGACATTGTTTTGGGCACAATTAGTGAAATTGGAGCCATGGATGGACTATTGCTTGTTTAAATAGTTGTACAATATTGTGTGCCTGTGCACCAGGCTGGCACTGACACTACTAAAATAACTGAAAAGGAAAGGCTGCATTGTTTGTTAAATGCCAGCAATGTCTTGTGTTGTTAATCTGTTTTTTATTTATTAGGGGGTCAAAGCACAAGTGTGTGGAGTCTTTCTGCTATTTTAATTTCATTGTTAGACATTTTAAATATTTCTTGTGTTGATTTATTTTCAATTTATTAAGGGGCCAAAGCAGCCAAAGCAAAACAGCTATATTTTTTATTTAATGTTAATGTTCAAGTTTAAAGTTTGTTTAAGTTTTTTTTAGTTATAAAGTTTGCGAATGGACCACACTTACCACGCAACAGGACAGAATGAACCCGAACCGTCATCTGCGAGGAAAAGAAGATGCAACTTTACTCCTTGTGATGCACTCTCTGCTGCGCTTTTCCTCCTGATGATATATCTCCCCAACGATGGCAGCAGTAGCACCGAATCCCCTTCTGTGCATTCAGCCTCTCTTTTCGCCCGCTCAGCATCAAACACATGGAGTTCCTCATCTGTATGCTCCGGCTCAAACAGGTATGGCTCTGGATCTGTGTCCGCTACAAGAAACTCTTCAAAATCGCGTTCAAAGTCGTCCATTGCAGCTACTATAGTCCGGAGATATCGCTAGGCTAAATAAACGTGCAGGCTGGAGATTAGTGGAGCAGAGGGGGGATGGGGCGCATGCTAGGTATCGTAAACGAGAATGTGTGTATGGAGTGTGTGTGTTACGCTAGAAGAGTCAGAGTTTGGGACAGAGTCTTTTACCCCCTGGAGTGTTACCGGAGTTTTTGGAGTGCTCAAATAAACAAGCCATTTTCCCGAACGCTACTCTGGTCTCCTGCTCGTGAGGGATTCATTACAATATTGTAACATGGTTTAGATTTCGAAATAAACATTCACCTCGTCGCTAGATAGTCCTACTCCTGAAAAACTCATGTCTGCGCAAGGCTTTTTGTCCCTATGAGGCCACCGTCATTTACCCGACGGGAGGGGTGAGCGAGTGAGCCCTGCAATCTAGAATTTGACCACTGATGTCACTGTTTTCAATGGTTTTCAACCCATTTTACACACTGGCCCTTTAACAATAAACAGGTCAGTTTCTCATACCAACTGTTGTGGATCATTCTAACTAACCCGATTATGTAGTTGTTCTTGTTAGAGTAATATTGCTTGATCAAACCTTTTCTAACATGACTGACAACAAAATAAGTGAATATGTATAATACGCGCTTGGATGGGATCGGTATCGGTATCGGCCAGAACTCAAGGCTGTAATATCGGTATCGGATCGGAAGTGAAAAAAGTGGATCGGGACATCCCTACTTCCTCATGTCACCATCAGTCGTCATTGTTTTCAAAATATTTTGTTAAAAATTGTGCTTTAATTTCTATATTATTTACCACTGATGCACTACGTTTGACTAAATTTCACTTACAAAAGAATATTATTGTATATGACCCCTCTTCTTTTTCAGCGTACAGACACATAAGCTCTGGTGTGAATGTGGTGATGACACTGACTGATTCTTGTTTCTACGGCAACAAGTCTTAATGTGTGAAGAGGAACTGGAAACAGTTTTTTTCATGCCTGCTAAGAAACGTTGGCTTGGCTTGTTTTTTCTCAGGCTGCAGTTGTAAGTTGTAGGAAAAGAAACATGATGACGACATCCCTTAAAATGACTCAAAGGTTACTTGGGGTCACACGGTTCCAAACACCGGTCTCCTGGGGGAAAGAGTTTTGTGACCCATCCACGACCCCAACCTGCCTCCTCATGGGCATACTTCCTTCTTTCTCTCTGTCAGCACATTGGTCACATGATCGCAGGGTGTAAATACATAGTTCATGCACAAACTACTGGCTCATGTTTACGTGGATTATATATTTTGGGGCATTCCTTTACGTAGCTATACATACAAACAATGCATGAGAACAGCCTGCAGAATGCTGTAGCTACAAGAAATGAAACCTTATATGAAAATGTAGCTGATTTCTTTGTCTATTTCCTAGAAGTAACACATTTCCAATATTTTCATCTAAACCGTTTAATCACTTTTATTTTTGAAACTACAAAACGGAAATGTTACCTGCACCAGAAAAGTTAGTGCCTTTCAGATGTTTTATCATAGTAGATGACTGCAGGGCAAGCAAACAAGTCAGTGTTACATTTTTGTTTCTGAGAACGTCCAAGCACCAGGAAATAGCTGTAAGCCAACCAACCCTTGTTGCCAACCAACCGCAGTTTCCCCAGCCCACAACACAAACCTCATCACAATACAGGCAGTATATGTCCACAACATACACTACCTCATCACAATACAGGCAGTATATGTCCACAACATACACTAAATAAACATACAATAAAATGTAAGGTATGTGTATGATGTTATAGGGTTAAATTAAATGGTCTTATGTTGCAGGGATGTGGAATAATTGATTATTGTTTATACCAGTTTTTAATTTAACGATTTTAGGCACCATGCACAAACCTTTGCAGATGAAACAAGCTAATACATTTTCACCTGTGGGCAGGAAGTGTAAACATGTCAGTACGCTGTGGTCAAAGCCCCTGCAGTTGTCTTGGCTTTGTGTGAAAGGTTAGAGAACTTAGAGGAAAAAGTCTGCTGTCATGTTGACATGAAAGGATACTTCTTTCTTCTCATTTTCCATTGCATCACTATTAATACAAAGTATTTGAATTTCTGACAAGGAGAGCAGCAGAGTGTGTCAGCGCTGGATGTGAAGATGGGGCACACTTTGCTCTGTGTGCTGGCGTTATTCTGTGAGTACATCAGCAACTTTTCAATTTTGTGACTTTCAGAGGCAGACTCATGTTTTTATACAGACTACAAAGCTGTTGGATATCGAACTAGATTGTAAGTATTTTTTTGCACACATATTTGCATAATGCATGTACCATATATAGTCTTAAGGTATTGTTACAGTTATAGCTTTTGAATTGATTTTATTGGGTATTTTATATATTTGATATTAGGAGTTTCCCACATCTTTACAGACTTAAAGAACATCATCACAGAAATGCGTAATACTGTTGACTGATAAGCTATAGTTGCCACAGTTGTTGTCCAATGAAGTTTTTATCTTTATTGTAGTGCTGAGCACGCTCCCCTATGGACAAGATGAAGGTGAGCAGTTGTCCATTTCTTTTGTTTTTAATCATTCAGTATTGATCTCTCATTTTACTTCATGTGTGAAAAACAAATTATGAAAGTATTATTTTATATGCATATTTATGTAGGGAGACCTGATGCTGTGCTGACCTTGATGTCAAAGTGTAGTAGTTTTTCTGCAGAGGTTGTTGCCTTCATACAGACACATCTTCTTTTAATACATTTATCTAATCATCTTAACAGGGCAGAATGAGGAACAAGATAGATACGCTGAGGGCCCTGATGTGAAGGAAGGGCTAACAGGTGCTACAGTCAGTTACAACAGTCTTCCCCAATATTCCAATTACAATGAGTTATTGTTAATACTACTACTACTGCTACTACTGCTAATACTAATATTAATAATAATCATAGTAATTGTAATATTTAATTACCCCATGCCGTGCCTCAGCCCCCTGCAAACCTGAATAGGGCAATAAGTTTTGGATAATGAATGAACAAATTAATAATTAAACTTATTATGCAGTTCAAATCTCATTTTTGATAGTGACATGGTGTGCTCTGTGCCACAGTTATCAAACATTGTGAAGTGCTTCACATACAGATGGGTGACAACTTATAAACCAACCTAAAGTTTCTCAGTGACTTTTAGGATACTATTACTAATAGCACTACTTGGGGTGAGATGTGGTTACTGTGAAGGTGACAGTATATGCAGGGTGTCTGCAGGTCCCTATGAAGTCTTGAAGTGTAATAAATTCAATTTTCTAAACTTTAGGCCATAAAATTAAACAGTAGTCCTAAATGTGAATTTGTGAGGTCTTAATTGCCACAAACATTTGATCTAATTTCATGAGACCATCTTTAGCTTTTGGTCAAAATGAGTCAAAGTCTTCTGCGTGAAAGTCCAAAATCTTTGAAAGTACTTATGAAGTACTTATGGTTTGGTTTTAGGTAGGGATATCCCGATCCAGCTTTTTCACTTCCGATCCGATACTGATATTACAGCCTTGAGTTTTGGCCGAAACCAATCCAATATCCAGCGATATTACTCTAACAAGAACAACTACTTAATCGGGGTTAGTTAGAATGATCCACAACAGTTGGTATGAGAAACTGACCTGTTTATTGTTTACAGGGTTAAATAAACAAACTTTAAACTTGAACATTAACATAAAATAAAAAATATAGCTGGTTTGCTTTGGCCCCTTAATAAATAGAAAATAAATCAACACAAGAAATCTTTAAAATGTCTAACATTGAAATTAAAATAGCAGCAAGACTCCACACACTTGTGCTTTGGCCCCCTAATAAATAAATAAATAGATTAACAACACAAGACATTGTTGGCATTTAACAACAATGCAGCCTTTCCTTTTCAGTTATTTTTGTCATGTCAGTGCCAGCCTGTTGCTGCTGTTTCCTGTGTGTCTGCATGCTGACCTGGTGGATTGATAGTAAGCGCTGGAGCGGATCACTGGATTGGACTGCTTGAATCGCGGAGCGCTGGGCTGGTCGGAAAACCGGACTCCATGAAAAACTGGATCGGAGTTCTGGATCAGCATTTTTCCATGCAGTCCGATCCGATGTCCGTTTTTTTGCTAATATCGGCGGCCGATACTGATCCGAATATCGGATTTGCTACAACCTCCGGATTTGCTACAACCTCCAAGCTAACAATTACATGTTGAAAATGGCACATTTTGACAAAGATTTGGATTTGACTTACAATAAAGAAAACAACTTGTGAATGCATGTCCGATATTGATGCATTTTCTGACGCAGCCAGCTGGAGTTGATTTGCTGCATTTTTCTAACTGTGGCAGCGGCAGGAGCGAGTGACAGTGACTTCACTAATGTACTGATCTGTCTCACTTTACACAAGCTTCTGTGATATGGTCATAATAATTTTCTGCACGAGCCATATACAGCCAGCAAATCGTCTGTAACAGGTCCAGAGAGCTCCTCCAGAGCTTAAGTACAGTCAGGCTTCACCTCTAGGACACGATTAGCAAAAGTTGAATGACACAGTGACATACAACTTAATGTTTTTGTTGCATTTTCTGTTTGTGGGGCCATTTTAATGATAGCGCTGGCCTTTCCCCCTACAGCAGAAAGATTGTTGGTGATTCCAGACCTTTCTCTGGCGCTGGAGATAGTTATCATTGTAGCAGCAAGCTTATACCTCTCTGTGACTTGAGTTGTGACTTGGCTTAGTTGGGTTTTATTGCTGCCATCCATTGTAAAGCTAGCAGGGTGTTTTCTTTACTCTTCAGGCTCCTGCAATTTAAAAAACATCTTAAAAATTCATGTTATAAATAAAATTCTGAAATGCTTAGGCTGTCTGCCATGCGGCACACTGGCAGAAACCCTGGTGTGTAAGAGAGCTATTTTTAGTTGGAAGAAAAAGAGGAACCCTAATGAATAAGTGATGTTAGTGTTAATGAAGTTTGACAAGTGCATAATATTCTGCATCATGGCAAGAAAGGGCTTTTTGTTTGAACTTATTCAGTTTGTATGTAGACACATTGGAGAACAACATGCATTAACACAAGTACAGTAAAGATTGTAGCAAACAATAACATGTTATCAGTTTAGTTTTTAATCCCGTTTGTATCCTAACTGTGTGTTTTTGATGTGAACAGTTTCCAACAAAGCCACTGTGACCCTTCAACCCAACTGGCCTAAGATATTCAGTGGTGAGAAGATGACTCTGAGATGTGAGATCCAGGGAGGTGGAGACACTGGGTGGACATATGAATGGAGCACAACCAGCGGATACACACGTCCAACACAAAAAGATTACATTATTAGCAGTGCTACTGAGAACCACAGTGGAAAATACAGATGTGTGGGTAGAAGAGACTCGTATTTCATAATGCAGTGGAGTGATGTCATCACATTGGAAGTCTTGTGTAAGTAGAACCATCAATAATTCACAGGGAAATGCACAAGAATGAACAAAGAATATCAAGAAACTTACAGAGTGAAACCATGATGCAGTTTAACACTGTTCCTCCACAGGGAGAAGGTTCTGGGTGTGAACATAGTTAACTCACAGGTTAGGTTAACTGGCAGTTAGATTAGTTTAGATTATTCCCTTAATTGATTAGTCTACATTGTCTGTAGGTGTTATTATTGTGTGTTTGTGTGATGTGTTAGACCTGTGATAGACTGGTAACCTGTCCAGGGTGAACCCTTGCTCTCGCCTAATGTCAGCTTGGATCGGCTCCAGCTCACTGTGACCCTGCAAAAGGAAGAGTACATAGCACTGAAAAAAAAAATGAACAGTGAATGTGTTCAACTTGGCTCTTAATCACAACTTCTTTTGTGTGTGTTGGGTTTCAGAGGAACACTTGTTCAATGCACAGTGGCGCTAAAAATGTACTTATGCATTTTTTTCGGTGATCGTGCTACAGTTAGTTTTTCACCTCCAAGAATGGATGAACGATGTTATGTATTTTCATCAAGGTATATTAATTGGGATCATTCACAGGAACAGTGATGAGCTTTTATGTCTCTATTCTTAATTGAACAGCACGTAAACCAATGGCTAGAAATGTGGACAATAACTACCATTTTTATTTCTGTGTTCTAAATTACAACAGCATACACACCATGGGCCAGACTGAGTGCTGTCAACAGAGACATTCCTGTAGGGGGCAGTGTGACCCTGATCTGCTCTGTGAGCCCATCATCATCATCTGGTTGGACATACTTCTGGTACAGAGGAGAGAAAACCTCTGAACTCCTGGCCTCACAAGATATTGTCTTCCTCTCAGATGGAAAAATCAGTGTCTCACAGGGAGGACTCTACTGGTGCAGAGGAGGAAGAGGGGACCCTGTTTGCTACACAGAGTACAGTGGTTCAATCCGTGTCAACAAAATAAGTGAGTTTGATATTTGTCTAAAAAAGCTAGAGGCACTTACATCCGGTGTGAAACCGTGCACAGCTCAGTACAGCGCAGACGTCATTGATAGTTTCAGAATGACAACACTGTTATTTTCATGGCCAGCACCCACATTTTGTAAGCAGCAAATGCACTTGCACCCAGGGCCGTGTAGGTCCTGAAATAAGTTGTGGTCAGGCACATGGCTGGAGTTTTGCTCTTTTGAGGCTGCAGAAAAAGACTGCAACACAGACCAACAGGAACCTGGTCTAAAGTCAGAATGGTGCAGTATTTTCCCACTATTTAAAGGGCACCTACATAGTCGGGTTCGGAACGTGCATACACTCTGTGGTGCACATTTACGCACTAGGACCAGTGACATTACTGCTTTTACTGCATTACTCTGAGCAGCAGTGTGCTGAATCTGCTATGTAAATAGCACGTAAACAGAATAATAATACATGATTGGATATGCATCGACATCAGACAGAGGAAACTACAAGTGCAGGGGCAGAGTGAGAGGTGAAACGTCTTCAACAGAGTGGAGTGATGCTTTCACATTGAGAGTATCTTCCAGTAAGTCACACATCATCAGTCATTGTTTTTATTTTGCTGAACCTATAAAAATGTTTTAAATGTAATTTTGGTAACTGATGGTGCATCCTCACATTTGTGTTATCTATTTAAAAAGAAAACGTAGAATACAAGCAGTTCATGTCACCAACAATACATCACAACAGTTTTTTTTTCTGTGAAATCACTTTCCAACAGATATACCTCAGCCTGTCCTCACTGTGTCTCCATTATGGCTGAGTCCTGGAGCCTCAGTAACTCTGAACTGCAGTGTTAAATATCCATCTGCAGGATGGAGGTTCTTCTGGTATAAGGCTGTTCCCAGACTGTCAGACAGCTCCTACAGCTATGAGCTGATACCTGACAGCATCAATGGGACTGAACAGGATTCCTACATTGTTGATGGACAGACACACACAGCAGGATATGTGTGCAGAGCTGGAAGAGGAGATCCAGTGTATTATACTCATTACAGTGAACCTAAGTTTGTCTTGTCTGGAGGTAGGTTTGTTTCCATCTCCTCCTTGTCTCATGAAGCATATGCTTTGTAATGAGCTTAGTTCCTCCTTTTTTTTTCTGTTGTAACTTACATACAGTATCTTGGAAACTAATGCCCATGTTGGCAGTAACTATAGGCCCGTTTCCACCGCAGGAACTTCGGGGTAATTTTACGGGGCCGGGGCCGTTGGTGCGTGTCTCCACCGCAGGAACCACCCCCGAAGGACAGAGTTCCGGAACTTTTACGGGGGCTAAACAAGTACCTGCCTCGGGGTAGGTACTCAGAACGGCCCCGAAAGACTCCTGGCTGGGGCTTGGGGATTACTTGGTGCTGATTGGATATACTCAAGGAGGGATGTGACGTCAACAGAAAGCAACAAAATAGCCGGCATTTTTAAAACTCAGCAGACGAGGGTTAGCTCGTTCATATAGCTTCCGCCGCCATGTAAAAAAAACTCACTAAATGGCCCGTGAAAAAAATATTCTTTCCAGCGGATATCTTAGTTACAACATGATTGAGCTAGCAAAGCAGTTTTGTGTTGCTATGTGTGGTATTTATTCAGTTTTGGGAAATCACGATGTCTAGAAAGCATCAGTGGCTGCAGCTGACAGGGACAGCTAACAGCAGCAGCAAAGCTAACATCAGGACGTCATCTGTTAAAAGCCTCCCGTTGTCGGATACGACATGAAACTACTCCAGTTAGCTCAATCATGTTGTAACTAAGACATCCGCTGGAAAAAATATTTTTTTCACGGGCCATTTAGTGAGTTATTACAGACACCGCTATTGGCTAACGGCGTCCCTACGTCGCCCCGGTCAAAATGGTCGTGCAACGATTACGTCACATCCAGAGGCAGCCCGTAACTTTACAGGAACCTTCCTCCGACTCCGCTCAGTGGAGACACGGCGGTTGAGAGGGCTGAACGAGAGGACGTTCCTGTAGTAGTTCCTGCCCCCCAAATAGTACTAGGAACTTCTTCAGTGGAAACGGGCCTTATGGTGACCTTATGATCTTTCCTCGCTCGCTTGCATCAAGCCAGACTTTATGCTTTCCATCTTACCGGGTGATTTTACTTATGGGCTCAGGTGAAATTACCTTGTTTCCTTCAGTCCTTACCTCCTTTTCCTTTTGTAATTAATCTGGTTTTTAAGCTCATCTTATAATTATTATTTTTCCTTACACAACAGGCAGGACGTGTATTTGGGGAACTCACAAATTCAGGCAAAGATATAATAGACATAATAGGATCTTAATCTTTAAATTACTGTGCATGGTTTGACCCCTAATTACATGTTTTTCAGATGTTCATTCATCTGCGTCTCTCACGGTGAGTCCAAACAGAGTTCAACACTTCACCACTGACTCTGTCTCACTGAACTGTGAAGGAAACTCTACTGAGTGGAGAGTGAAGAAGTTAACTGAATCTGGCAGCATATTATTCTGCCAAAACTGGGGGACAATGACTGGATCCACATGCAGCATAAAGCGTTACCAGCCCAGTAATGCAGTGTACTGGTGTGAGTCTGGATCAGGAGAGTTCAGCAACGCAGTCAACATCACTATATCAAGTATGGTTTCTATACATTTTCTTTTTTAAGTAAATAATTTAAATATCCCATTCTGTTCTTTAAGATGTATTTTTACAGTTATGTTGTATACATGACATAGAGGAGTAAGACACACTGACGTTGTAAGAGTTTGGCTCATTACCCTGCTACATGTTATCTTAAAGCAGCTGTGCGGAACTTTTTACCATTAATAAAACTGTCCCTAGTTCGTATCACCCCCCCTTGAAGATCCGCATATTTAGTAAGTAAGCATTATAGTAAAAGAGGATGCAGGTGACAATGAGGCCAGTGTGCCAGTCAGAGAGAGAACCATGGAGCAAAAGGTTAGAGTTAAATGGCCTAGGGCAAATGACAGTAAAGAATGGGAGATAGTTAATAGAGATCTGTCAGTAATCTTAAGTAGGCTTAGAGGAAATGCAATAGAAAGGTTAGAAAAGATGGGAGATATAATTTACTCATATGGTATAGAGAGGTTTGGGTTGCATGAGAGAAAGAGGAGTGAGAGGGTACAGTCAGGTAAATCTAGGCGGCAAAGAGAAATAGAGGAGCTAGTCAAGGAAAGGAGACAGTTAAGAAAGGTGTGGAGAAAGGCTACAGAAGAAGAAAGGGAGGGGATTAAGGTGTTGCAAGAGGAGTTGAGAAGCAGGCTAGCAGTTCTTAGAAGGGCAGAGCATCTCAGGAAAAAGAGGAGGAAGAAGGAACATGTAAGGACAGGTTTT
>NC_065522.1:21315191-21340842 GCF_006386435.1 Epinephelus moara | reverse complement strand
ATTATCTGTGACTGTGACCATGAACACAAATATACAGCAGGCAGTTGTCCTCAGTTTATAAGAAATTCAGAGCTACACCAGAACATTTATGAACAGGTCTTACTTTACTACTAATTTGTGTGTAACGTTAGCATGTTAGCATGTTTCCACTAATTACTTGGACTGACCTAACGTTAGTAGCGTTGTAACGTAGTTAGCGCTTTGCAAGCGAAGGCTGCAGGTCACAGCTTTGCTGTGTTAGGATTATGTTATGTCTTCACTGTGTATCTTAGTTAAGCCCTCTCTCTATCATTTTTATATTGAGACAACATGATCGATATCTTTTTTGTCTGTCTGTACGTCCAGTGGCTGGGTCTCAGCGTTTAGCATTGTGCTTATAGGGGGTCAGTAAGTCCTGCGCTGTGATCCGTGGAGGGATACACCGGTGAGCAGGCACAGACGTAGCTTGTAAACAAAACTCAGCTGTTTATTTAGCCTAGCGATATCTCCGGACTATAGCAGCTGCAATGGACGACTTTGAACGCGATTTTGAAGAGTTTCTTGTAGCGGACACAGATCCAGAGCTATACCTGTTTGAGCCGGAGCATACAGATGAGGAACTCCATGAGTTGAATGCTGAGCAGGCGAGCAGAGAGGCTGAATCCTCCGCTCCTATTTTGCTGCACAGAATGGGATTCGGTGCTACCATCGTTGGGGAGAAAACCGCTGCAGAGAGCGCATCACAAGGAATGAAAACTTTGCAGCAATCTCTAATCCTGGCGTGATTGAAACTTTTCTTCATGTTCCTAAGATGAACTGGAAAAAATGCCCCAGGCCTGCAGGGGCTGATGGACAGCTTTCAGTCGGGTGAGCAATATTGTCCGTGTCGTCTCTTTGTTTGCTTTTACCGAGTGACCTAGCGTACCTGTCCCAGAGCCAGCTGCAGCTGTTGCTCACCGGTGTATCCCTCCGCGCAAGATGTACTGACCTCCTACAAGTGCCATGCTAACCGCTGTCTCAATATGAAAATGATAGAGAAACGGCATAACTCCCAAATCGTTGGAGTATTCTTTTCACATAATAATGCAGACTCAGCAATGACTTAACTGTTTATTCCTCCTTACAGCTAACGTACACAGCTGCTTCTCATTGTTTCCAGTAGCCAAACAACGGTTACTACATTACCCAGAATAACTTGAGGCTCACACTACTACGGTAGCCTTAGTAGCTCAAAATACACAACAGATTAGATTAAATCAGAACAGAAACACGACGGGAGAATGGAATTTTACGGCTGTGGGTGTCATACCGCTTCGACCAAAGGGGCGCTATAATCAACGAAAACGAAAAGTTCCGCACAGCTGTTTTAAGTTACTGTAGATGACTAACATTAACCAAAATAATTTTCTATGGTCTGTAGATTTAACTATGTAGGTTGAGCCTATTTAATGATAATTCAGTGTTAGTCTTTAGCATTAGTAAATACCGTGAATATTTAGCAGCACCTTTGTACACAAGTTACACCAAAACATTTGCAAGAAAAAGTGTCTAGGTATTTTAAGTTTTGTTTCTTTAAGGGTCCACTCAAACAGCTCAAGATTTGTCATCACATTGTTACACATTGCTGCGATACTATTCAGTCATTTCCTGCACAGTATAATTCAGTCCACCAAATATCATTGTTTTAATTAATACACATTGTCACTTAATTAAAGTCTGGTTTTAAACCAAGTACATCCTCACAGTTCCAGATTTTTGTCTCTGCTCTGCCACTAAAAGATTTTCTTTTTTTGGAGCTGGACTGTTCATTAGGAGCACTTTGAAATATATATATACTGTTCGGTTATTCATTGCCCCAAGCTGTCGGAGCACAAAGGGCACTCTTGGCACACACAGGGCAGCAGAACATCAGGCTCATTGGACGTTCACACAACAGCTCGTTCTAGCAGGTACTCGATCAGATCTGATCAGCTCTGAACCAAACGATTGATCAGTTATCCAGCCTGCGACTCACACTGTGCTGCTGAGGAAGAAAAGAAGTCATGGAGGAATCCTCCTGTGCTACATTCACAGACCCCTAGAGGGCCAAATTTAGAGAGGCGACACGGAATGATACAAAGAGACACGTGCACGTGCAAAAAATATGTCATAATACCATACTACTCACACTCAGTTACCTGATGCAGCAAGTTAGGCTAGCTAACGTTACACCTAACTAAGTAAGCTAACAACTAGAAAGACAAACTGATAGACAGATTGACAAACAGCCACACCAACACAGAGAGGTATAACTAAGGCTATAATTGTCGTTAACTGGAGCTTTGAGGATGACTTGCAGCTTCTGATATAGTTATTCTTCATGTACCTGTTTTCAACACAAATTTATTTGTCAACAAATATGTGGTGAACACTGTGGCTAATCAACATTGTCAGGAAATTACTGAGAAAAATATGAAACATATAAATGCCAAAATAGACTGTAAGTGGACTCTAAGTTTTTATGCCAGTGATCATTAAAGCACTGTGTAGTGTGTAGCATCTTGTAGACACCTGTTGTTTAACTTCATTCTGTGTCTGTTTTACAGGTAAAGATATTATCCTGGTGAGCCCTGTCCATCCTGTGACCGAGGGAGATTCTGTTAGTCTTAGCTGCAGAATAAGAAGCCAAACATTTGCTTCCAAGGTGTTTTTCTATCGAAATGACAAACTCATTCAAAATGACACCAGAAGGGAGCTAAATATCTCTGCAATGTCAAAGTCAGATGAAGGCTTTTACAAGTGTAAATACTCAACAGGAGTGTCAGCACAGAGTTGGATGTCAGTTAAAGGTGAGTAGGAGTAAAACACGTAATGCAATTTCTATTATGTCATATGTCAATACTTTGAGTCATCATTAGTTTCAGCTGATTCCACCTGTTGGATTCAGTTCTTTGTGAGCTGGAGAAAGTCTGCATCAGATGTTGTGACAGTCTTGAGTTATTGGGGATGGCTAAGTTCACACTGTATGTGGACATTTTTATTGTTTATTGCTTGATGTGACTTATCCTTATGAAAAATGTTGTAAATTCAGTTAAACAAAACTGCTATTTAAGTTTGTTAACGGTTTTTATTTATTATAGGAGCCTCCAGGCCTGAAAGCTCCTCATTTCCCATACCGATGATTATCCGGCTGGTTTTTGGAATTGTAGTTGTTATTCTTCTGCCCCTTTTGTATTGCTTCACACCGTCCAAAGGTGAGACCTTTATTACATGAGTTATGGTTTAACTGTTCAAATACACAGATGTATTCTGATCCAGCCCAGTCGCCAGAAGAAAATGTTGGCATTGTACATTTCTGGAAGCCATGGATACATTACATTTGAATGTTTCACAGGTACCATATCAACATTTTCAGGCGGAGGTGGAGGGGACGGTGGATTGTGTCACACCTATGCCAGAGGGTTGCAAAGGGGGGTTGCTGTTGGAGATGAACAAATACCAACA
This sequence comes from Epinephelus moara, assembly GCF_006386435.1. Lineage (NCBI taxonomy): Eukaryota > Metazoa > Chordata > Actinopteri > Perciformes > Serranidae > Epinephelus > Epinephelus moara. Next base: position 21,337,380 of record NC_065522.1, on the reverse strand, counting down.
CTTGTTTTTAGTGACTGGTGGCTGAGTTTCTGGCAGCTTTTGTGCCACAGTACTTAGGTGTTTTTTAACAAACAGTGGCTACGTTTCAAGAAGCGCGGTGTTTTTTTTTTTTTTTGGTGACCCAAGGCCATGCTTCCAGCAGCTTTTGTGCCACTGAACATGGGTATTTTAAGCCAAACCTGATCTTTTACTAGCATAACCTTTTGGGTTCTGTGCCTGAACAGCCAAACCTGATCTTTTACTAGCATAACCTTTTGGGTTCTGTGCCTGAACAAAACCACACATTCACCACAGTGTTGTAAGAAACGTAAAGGTTCTACGTATCTACAGACGTAACAGAAACATACAATGCCAACATATTTTCTTGCGATTGGGTTGTCTGATCTCATGACAGAATGGCAGTATGACAACTTAAAATACAAAACCATCTAACAACAACTGTCTTTTTTACAGATTCGTGCTTTATCAGGTTGGTACAACATTATCTTATTTTGATTATAACAGGAAATGCATGCCATGCTCCTCTGTAAATTTATTATCTACATGTTGTAGGCCAGTCCAGTCTGAGAGCACCAATCGGGGCTCTGCTGCAGGTCACCTGTTCAACCAGAAGGAGGCTCAACAGAATGAAGATTCCTCTCCTCTCCATGGTAAGGACACATCTTGATTTGATACACACGTTTCAAAGACACATTTTCATCCTGAGACACATCTCAGGATGTTTAATTATATTTTCATGAAATTAAACTAGTTAACTTGACTTCAACTTGATTTTCACTGCTCTGTAGGTGAGGCTCATCTCTATGAATCAATTAAAGGCTCTGACGACACTGATAATGGTACAGTATATATATATTTTATTAACATGCACTGCAAAAATGCCCTATCAGATTTAGGTGAAAACATTTTAGATATGTCTTCGAAGAAGTCAGGATGTCCAGCTACCAGGAGTACCAAAACAAGATCAAATTACTTAAATGAGATTTGAATCAGAATTCTTGTTTGTAGATGAAATAACGTCACATAAGATCGAATTGTTAATTAAAACAAGGCAAATGACACTTACTTGAATTAAGTCTTGACAGCCTTGTATAGTGAGCATTTCAATTTGCATTAACATTCATAAAAACTGATTTACGTAACCTTTGTGTGGGGACAAAAAATATTCAGACAGATCTCAATTTTAGCAGAAATTTGCCTGTGAAAATATATGTTTGTTCCAAATGATGTCATACCTTCAGGTCAGAGCTAGCTTGCTGCCAAAATAGAGAATGTCTTCTTACTTTGTTCTTGGCTTGTTATATGTTGGTCACTGTCTGAAACAATCTGAAGCACAGTGCTCATTATTATGCTGAATAATGTAATTGGACCACTGGGTGCTGGGTCTGTCGGACCTTAATCAAACAGTCCTCCTTCCCTGGTTGGGATTATATAGTGTTCCATGCAGCAGTGATGTTTGGATGTTAGTGAGGGCTAATCCCCCCAGAGGAACAAGGTACTCATGTTTCTTTATGGACAGTGGATTGCTTGTTAGATGAAATGGAACTCGGCAATGTTGATAATTCACACCAGCCTGGTGTGAATAGCTGTCATGTGGATTTTTGCATCGCTCTTGTAGGAAATGGCTTTTTTAGGGGATCAATTGTAAGTGGCTGACATAGAATCCTGTGAGGTGACCATAAAAAATAGCTGAACTGTTTGAAAGTAATTAAGACTTCCATTACACTGCCTGTGAATGAGCACATGTTCGAGCACAAAATTATGAAACACATTTTAATATAGCCTTTTACATGAAAAATATTAAAAAAAAAAACAACTTTTAAATAAAGGTAATATATCATTATTCCATCTTGTATGTCTATTTTATATTCCTGTGAGAACATCATCAAATTTCTGTCAAATGAACATTGTCACTGTATGTCTGTATTATAGTGGTTGTTTTTGCCACAGAGAGACTCAGATTGTTACTGTAAGTGGTTTAAGTGTCTCTTTACCTTTCACTTCATCTGGTTTGTTTGTCATTAAGAAGTCTCTCTGAAATATCACAAGATGTCACTTGTTGCAGTTAGACGACAGTGGAAACATGAGTGAGATTTGGAGAGAGTATATTAACCACAGTAGATTATAGAATTTTTTTAAGTCCGTTTTAGTCAATGCAGCTCATCCCACTTTCAACTCCCTCAATACTGGACCAGTTTCAAAAATTGTTGTTCACATCAGTGACCAATTTACACAGGCAAACAGGGTCCAGGTTGAAAAATGCTTAAGTGTTCCTTTATAAGGTTTATATGCATACGTAAATTCTGTTAAAACTTATCATTATTATGACACTATATAATGTATTATTAATTAAATTGAACCTCTCCATTCATAGGAAAATCAACTGCGCCAGCAACTGATGAAACTTCTCTCTGAAGTTAAACCAGGAACAGCTCTTGGTAATAATGCACCACATGATGTGCACACTTAAATGATTCATTCTACAGATCATTAAATGGATATAAGTCAGATTAACATGTCAGAAAGCGTCCTTACATCTTGAATAATGATTTGTTTTGTTATTTTGCTTCTCTTCCAGTCATTCAATTCAAAATGTATTTGTCACATGGGATTGAACAACACACCAGTCCTTGTTCACTGTAAAACACACGTCTTCTTTTTTTCCCCTCCACTCCACAGTCACCTGGTGAAATGGCACTAGCCAAGTTTCAGTGAACATCCTGATATCCTGTTGAAAACTGATGCGTCACATAGGTCCACCAGTTTATTTCTATCATCTGTACAATGGCTAGCAGGATGCTAGTTCAGCTGGTGCTCATTCTTCTTCATCTTTTCCTCTATGTTTACTGATGTTTACATGTGAGAACCTTGACCTGGCTAGCTAGCAGCTAGCTAGCAGAGGAGAGTTTACAGACTGGTGAGTCGATGCTCATCATCCTGATGAGAGACTCACAGCCACACACCATCATCGTCCAAAGCCCACCACAAAAAGCACCACCAACACGCTGACAGAGAGGCGACTGGAAGCGTCTGTGCTTAACTTGTGGATTTAATTAGTCTGAGCACGAGCACTAGACTATTGATACATTATATATGTGATGAGAATGTATGTATATACTATACATACATTCTCATCTAGTATTAATGCACTGCCTTTTTTTATTTTGTACAGTCATTTTGTCATTTATTTTTTGTAGGAAACTTTGAATCCAAGCTATTCCAAAGAGCAGCACAAATATATTTGAGCTTCTGATAGTGCAGCTTTAAAGTCAGCATCTTTTATAGAGTTCGATAAGATAGATCCAGGATGGACATTACAAACTACTTTAATATACAGTATGTAATAATCTGCTATCAGACAACATGTCCTCTTACATGTTTTTCTCTGTCTTAAAAATATATTTATAACTACTGTGCATATTTTATTTTCACCTGATTGAACTTGATATTTTTTGTTTATAATTATTTTTGTATTCTATGCTTCAATAAAGTTTACTTTTTCAGGAGTAAGCTGCCAGTTGTATTTTTAGTTTTTTTCTTCTTCAAATTTTCTTCAGTTTTTTTTACTGGACATCTGAACTGGATAAACACATGCCACATTAGCCCTCTGACACTATCTTGGCAAAAGCCATAAAGTGGACTTGGTATTGATTTTCAGGAACTATTTGTTTGGTTAAAGTAAGTTCAAAACTGTTCATGTTTGTCAAATTCAGTTCATCTGTATTGTATTGAGATGAAGGCAGATGTCAGAGACAGAACAAACAAAAGTATCATGATGAGATACCAGCAGGTGTAGTATCACATATTTTACCTTTCAGAAGTTTGCAGCCGTGACTGAGAAGCTAAAGACACTATCAGCAGACAGCCTGTCACTCAAACGGCTCCACCCTTAAATATTTATAACATTTGGCCTTAACAAAATATAGTCCAGTGAGTTATAAAAAAATTCACCCCCCATACAGTTGTAATGGAGGGGAAATTAGCTTTAGAGACCAAAACTGCTTTAGCAGTAATATGTGCTAGAAATGTGAGATGATGCACATCTGCATCTGCTCAACTGGAAAGAAGGAAATGAGTTTGGTGACGATATGCAGGGTACTGCTATGATTGGTAAAACTCACGGAGAGCTGCAATGATTGGGAAAATTTGCGTAAAAGTTGCAGTGATTGGACAAAATTGCAAGGTTGCACAGAATTCTCAGTGATTGGTTGAATTTGCGTGAATTGTTTTGGTTGCGTCATCGCAACAATCCTGAAAGGGCTGTGTAAGGTCCAGTGTTATCAACTGCAGCAGCAGTATGCTACAGACCTTCAGCTGAACAGAGAGTTTGCTACAGATATTTGAGACATGCATAACTCAGCCAGGACTCAATGAAAATCAGACTAGAGATGCATCTGTGCTGATTCAAATGAGGCTATTACATTGAAGGACTTTAGCATCTTGTGTGATTTCAAAAGTTGAATATACTGTACAGGATTCCTATTTTGTTAATGGGCTGACACAGAACAATATACTGCATGTATGGAGATGTAAGAGGAGACACTGTATTGCACTTACTGAGGCTTACCAAAGCTTGTCTGATTTGTTGGTGGGGATGTTTTATTGTTTTACTTGACAGACCCCAATCACTGTGCAGTTAAAATAGGAGTACCTATAAATGACCACATGGGGGTGCCAAATTACCCCAATTGATACCTACACAAGGTAAGTGCTCCTTTGTAAGTCTGGGACTGTTGGAGGTAGTTATGTCCCAGGATGCTATGTCAATGTGACTAATGAGCCACATTCTCAAAAAGCTCTAGTACTTAATAAAAACTTCTTGAACTTACTCAAATTAAACTCAGGGTTTAATTCCTAGCAGCGTTGTGTTCCAGCAAACACAACTGACTGCTCAGGGATCACATCCTTAGCATTATACTAATGTATGGGACTGATGGTTCTGAGCAAGTTAACAAGCTGCAGGCCTTTCTGTACCATCTCTTTACTGAAAACAAATGACCCCATTGTTTTTACTTGGACCTGCTGTATTAAAAATGAATGCAGAACAGAGTGGGAACCTTTGATTTTCTCAGACTCAGCCATCTGGCGTTGCCTATTATCTTCTTCTGATGTTTCCGATTAAAAACCATTGACCGCACACTTCCTCATGTCACCATCAGTCGACATTGTTTTCAAAAATATTCTGTCGAAAATTGTGCTTTAATTAGTATATTATTTACCACTGATGCACTGCGTTTACGGAATTTCTGCCACTTACAAAAAAATCTTATTGTATATGACCCCTCTTGTTTTTCAGTGTACAGACATATAAGCTCTGTTGTGAATGTGGTGATGACACTGACTGATTCTTGTTTCTACGGCAACACGTCTTAATGTGTGAAGAGGAACTGGAAACAGTTTTTTTCATGTCTGTTAAGAAACGTTGGCTTGGTTTGTATTTTCTCAGGCTGTAGTTGTAATCTTTAAAGCACAATGAAACAAAACTCACGCAATGGTTTGATTCAGTATTTTATTTGATCAGTTTTCCCCTTTATGCATGTATTATCTAAAGTTATATTAGCAACATGAGCTAAAAGTGAAGGTGTCTCAGAGGTTGGAAAACTTAATAAACTTTAATTTGCTTGTTGTGGTTTTGTTTTAGATCCACACTGTGTAAGTAGCCTGGAAATCCAGACCCAAATCTAGAAAGATTTAGGGTCTGGCTATGAGTAATGCAAATGGCCCAACTCGAGGGGCAGCACCAAGCATGCATTTGAAAATATCACTGCACGCAATTGGATAACACTACAACCAATCAGAACAATACATGGGGTGACGTATCCAGAGCGCTACCAGCGGAGCTAACTGGTAGATTAGACTCTTGCCGTATCCGGTTGGCAAAACAGCAAAAACGTCCTCCTTGGAAAGGAAAGACTCGAGCGCCATCTTCTGTTCCTCTTTTAGAGAAAAAGCCAAGTCTAACTCGTTCATTGTAGGGGCCAAAGCCGTTTCAAACAACTGGTGTTCATCCGTAGCCATCTTGCAATGTTTACTGACTGATTCCGGACTTCGTCGTTGCAGTGCTGTCGTCATCTGTTTAACTCGCCTCTGGCCCGCCTATATCAGATACACGGATGTGATTGGTGCAGCTCGGTTCCAAGGGCATGGGTAATGAGCATCATTACTGATTGCCAGAGTGACTCGCTCAGCAAATTAAAATTGTGCTCTCGCGAGAACTCTGGATTTCCAGGGTATTGTGTAAGTGCATTAGGCCACAAAACAAGAACGGCTTGAAGGACAGCATTTAAAACTACGAAACTAATGAGGTACAGGTCGATTTGGTTTATCAAGTTGCTAGCAAAGCAACACAGTCCATAAATAAGTACGGCAAAATCGTCAGATAGGTCATATCTTGAAACATGACAGTTACGGCTTAAACTGATGACAGAAATAAACAAGTTTGATTATTTCATACTGTATATCTCGGCAATTCAAAACCAGTTGTCCACCCGGAAGTGTTTGTCATGGTGATTTGTTGTATACTTTTTCCATTTTCATGGGTGCTCTCTTGTATTCTAAGCTATTCCATCATCACCACAATTGTTACAACATTAAGTGCTAAGAAGGTGACACATTTGTTATTCATGGCTCACACTGATAATACAATTCTACCACCTAATATAAAAACGTCTCAACCTTTTTATATTAGGTGGTAGAATTTTTTAAACGAAACTCAATATGGAGAGTATTAAACACACACTTACAGGATGTACTGTACAAACCTACACACAATAATCATACATGGATACATACAGTATTAAAGGGAGACGGCTGATTGGTTGCAACACTTTTCACTGTGCCGTATTTTTCTGGCACAATTTCTGTTAGAATGTTCTAACCAGCAGCAAATGAAAGGTAAAGGTCTCGGTTATGAAAAATGTTTTAATGTACACAAAGGTTTTCTAAAGTTAGGTGATTTGTGATTTAAGTCATGTTGTGCGTTCGTGCCAACGAGCCCCATCATGGGGTTGGTTGGCACACTGTTAGAATGCAACGTATCCTCATACAACAGCCATGTGATATCTTACAAAACGAATTGGCGTCCCATTAAAGATGTAATTAACGTAAAGTTACTCAGGTTAGGTTTAGGCAAGTAAAGTTACTGAGGTAAGGTTTAGGAAAAGAAACATGGTGATGACGTCCCTTACAATGACTCAAAGGTTACTTGGGTTCACACGGTTCCAAACACCGGTCTCCTGGGGGAACGAGTTTTGTGACCCATCCACGACTCCAACCTGCCTCTGAAGTGACACAAATCGGTGCCTGGAAATGGGCCTGGCGGCTCCCGATCCTGTCCTCCTTGTTTCTTCTAAAAAGTCTTCTGTTGTCAATTCAGTATCTTAGGTTCGGCTGGCAGGTACTTAAAAAGGCACTGGAGAGAGGCAGAATCTGATGCAATCGAGTTTATTGTGTTTACAGGCAACAACACAGACAAACTCATGAGTCAACCTCCGGAGGACGACTGACTTCTGCTTTCGGTTCTCTGGCTTATATGCTGGTGGAGGTCGAAGAGATCTCCACCCATTTCTGTAGTCCTTCCCATTTCGATCCGTTTCTACTGGTGGCAGACTTTGCCTATGTTCTGGCTCAAACTGGAATCTGCCACCAGTATTTCCGGACTCGCTCTCACTCTATTTTTTAAAAACATGTGATCTCTGGGGACTCTCATGCTACAGTCCCTCGTGCTTCCGTAATACAATCATTTGAGTGTGTGTGTGATCTTTCTTGTATAATATAACTCTTAAGTGCATTAGGTCATACAATCAAGTGAGTGTAATATAATTCTTAAATGCATCAGGCAGTACAATCAAGTGAGTGTTCTCTCTTCTTTCACACAGCGCGTGATAAGTCATATGAGTCAATAAGAGTTCACAGCTGAGATGTCACTAAGAGTTCACACAGTTACATTGCATATTATGTATAAATGCAGTATTAGTTTTTTGTAGAAGGGTTTGACTTTTACACTACACCTCCTCATGGGCATACTTCCTTCTTTCCCTCTGTTAGCACATTGGTCACATGATCACAGGGTTTATAAATACATGGGTTATACACAAATTACTGGCTCATGATCACGTGGATTATACACATATTTTGGGGCATTACTTTACGTAGCTATACGTACAAACAATACATGAGAACAGCCTGCAGAATGCTGTAGTTACAAGAAATTACACCTTACATGAAAATGTAGCTGATTTCTTTGTCTATTAACTAGAAGTAACACATTTCCAGTATCTCTGTCTAAACCGTTTAGTCACTTTTTATTTTCGAAACTACAAAACTGAAATGTTACCTGCACCAGAAAAGTTAGTGCCTTTCAGATGTTTTATCATAGTAGATGACTGCAGGGCAAGCAATCAACTCAGTGTTACATTTTTGTTTCTGAGAATGTCCAAGCACCAGGAAATGGCTGTATACCAACCAACCCTTGTTGCCAACCAACCGCAGTTTCCCCAGCACACAACACATACCTCATCACAATACAGGAAGTATATGTTCAGAACATACACTAAATAAACACAATAAAATGTTAGGTGTGTGTATGATGTTATAGGGTTAAATTAAATGGTCTTATGTTGCAGGGATGTGGAATAATTGCTTATTGTTTATACCAACTTTTAATTTAACAATTTTAGGCACCATGCACAAACCTTTGCAGATGAAACAAGCTAATACATTTTCACCTGTGGGCAGGAAGTGCAAACATGTCAGTACGCTGTGGTCAAAGCCCCTGCAGTTGTCTTGGCTTTGTGTGAAAGGGAAGTAAGAACAGACAGGCCACACTGAGAGAAGTTAGAGAAAAAGTCTGCTGTCATATTCACATGAAAGGATACTTCTCTCTTCTCATTTTCCGTTGCATCACTATAAATACAAAGTATTTGAATTTCTGACAAGCACAGCAGCAGAGTGTGTCAGCGCTGGATGTGAAGATGGGGCACACTTTGCTCTGTGTGCTGGCGTTATTCTGTGAGTACATCAGCAACTTTTCAATTTTGTGACTTTCAGAGGCAGACTCATGTTTTTATATAGACTGCAAAGCTGTTGGATATATATCTGTACTAGCTTTTTGTACACATATTTGCATAATGCATGTACCGTATATAGTCTTAAGGTATTGTTACAGTTATAGCTTTTGAATTGATTTCATTGGGTATTTTATATATTTGATATTAGGAGTTTCTCACCTCTTTACAGACTCAAAGAACATCATCACAGAAATGCATAATACTGTTGACTGATAAGCTATAGTTGCCACTGTTGTTGTCTAATGAAGTTTTTATCTTTATTGTAGTGCTGAGCACGCTCCTCTATGGACAAGATGAAGGTGAGCAGTTGTCTGTTTCTTTTGTTTTAATCATTCAGTATTGATCTCTCATTTTACTTCATGTGTGAAAAACAAATTATGAAAGTATTATTTTATATGCATGTTTATGTAGGGAGACCTGATGCTGTGCTGACCTTGATGTCAAAGTGTAGTAGTTTTTCTGCAGAGGTTGTTGCCTTCATACAGACACATCTTCTTTCAATACATTTATCTAATCATCTTAACAGGGCAGAATGGGGAACAAGATAGACACACTGAGGGCCCTGATGTGAAGGAAGGGCTAACAGGTGCTACAGTCAGTTACAACGGTCTGCCCCAATATTCCAATAACAGTAAGTCATTGTTAATAATACTAATACTAATACTAATACCACTACTACTACTACTACTACTAATAATAATAGTAATTGTAATATTCAATTACCCCATGTTGCGCCTCTTGCCCAGTGTCAGCTGGGATCAGCCCCCCTGCAACCCTGAATAGGGTAAGAAGTTTCGGATAATGAATGAACAAATTAATAATTACACTTATTATGCAGTTCAAATCTCATTTTTGATAGTGACATGGTGTGCTCGGTGCCACAGTTATCAAACATTGTGAAGTGCTTCACATACAGATGGGTGACAACTTATAAACCAACCTAAAGTTTCTTAGTGACTTTTAGGATACTATTACTAATAGCACTACTTGGGGTGAGATGTGGTTACTGTGACGATGATAGTATATGCAGGGTGTCTGCAGGTCCCTATGAAGTCTTGAAGTGTAATAAATTCAATTTTCTAAACTTTAGGTCATAAAATTAAATAGTCCTAAATGTGAATTTGTGAGGTCTTAATTACCACAAACATTTGATCTTATTTCATGAGACCATCTTTACCTTTCTTTTGGTCAAAATGAGTCAAGGTCTTCTGCGTGAAAGTCCAAAATCTTTAAAAGTACTTATGGTTTGTTTTAGGCCATCAGCCCAGCACAGCAAGGGTTTAAATTTCCATTACAACAGGGTTACCCACTTGAGGGTGTGTCTTTAATTGATGATGGCTTGCCTTGAGTGATGACATTTAAAAGCAGATCCACAGCTTAAGTCCCCTGTTATTGTAGCTGCATGTGTTTTTCCACAGCAGGGCAGGTAAAAGTAGTTTACCTGTTGGAGGTGAGCTGTTTGCAGAGGTGCAGTCAGAGCCTGTTGTCTGCAGCTCTTCATTTTCATCTCACAGTAGCTGTTTCTGCTTTTACTCTTCCTCCCCGTGGTATTATTAGACTTGCCCTTATTAAAGACAGGCGCTTCATACAACCTCAAACACAGCTGAAAGTGAACGGTAAAATAAAGCAGATATCTAAAGTAAAAACAGGACGCAGGAGAGAAACTGAACTCCAAACCACAGAGATTCAGTTGAAAGCCACAAACGTACTGAGAGCTGAACACACAGAGACTTGCAGTCTCCTGCACACAGAGGTGAGTGGAGTTGCCACAGACATGGTTCATTTGAGGTGTAGAAGAGGGGTCATTGAGGGTTGGCTGCGGTCGGCATGACGTCACTGCTACCCGCTTGAGGGCAGGCAGCCTGGCTTTTGGACCTACTCCACAAGGGTCCATCTCTGGCCCAGCTAAACTGACAATGGAAATGCAAATGGGTGCAAGAGTGACAGTGAAAAAGGCCCAATATACTGCTTACCTTTATACTTACCTGCAATGCTTAGATAAGAAAAAACATAAATGAATGAAATATTTTGAAAGATTTTAAATTTGGTTAAAAATGATCATGAAAAGGTTTTCAAAAGTATTCAGTGCAAGTTTTGGGCACCAGTAGACTTGCTGGTTTGAGTCACATAATTTTCATGTTCATCAAATCATCCAGTGAGCCTGTCTGCCCTGTGTGGAAGCATCTGCATTGTTTACAAGTCATTGTAAGTGTCACTGAGTAGCCATGTTGATATGATCATCCTGTTGACACTATGCTTATATTATTTAAATTAAATCTTATTTTAAGGTTTAGAGAATTTAAACCATGATAATCTGGAGTGATGTGCTTTAAATGACTAACTGTCACAAACATTATCACTTGAAGGAAAATAAAAACAGGGAGAAGAGAAGGGCAGAGTTATGCTGTTCAAATCAAGAGCTTCATATAAAGTATAGGCAGCCTGTTAAAGCATCTGATAAATGTTTCCTTGTGAAAGATGAATACATTAAGATATATAACTGCTGAATCACTTATGAGTTGTAAGATGAGGAAGATGTTTGTTTGATTGAGCTTATTAATAAACTAACACTCTACATCTGTTACACAGGTGGTGATGCAGTCCTGGAGAGTCCTGCATCCGCTGTGTTTAAAGGAGACTCAGTGACTATGCGCTGCAGGCAGCGTAATCCAAGCAATGACATGGACGCTGCCTTTTTCAAAGACGGATCACCTCTTGTAATTGACACAAACCATCAGTCACGAGGAGCAGAAATGACCATTTCTTCAGTCTCCAAGTCAGATGAGGGCACTTACACGTGCGAGTTTGGTGACAGGACAGAATCTGAGGCAAAAGAACTGAGAGTGAGAGGTAAGTAGCTGTCACACTGTGATGAAATATCTTCTTATTGATTTTTATAAGCTTTCAGTCACAATTCACATTCTTCATTCAGCAAAAATATTTCTTTAAATGCTTCATAAAGTACTCATATGTCTCAAAGAACTACCAAGCAAGTACCGAAGAAGTAAATCTTTAATCTGCCTTCACCTAACCAATCACTGAACAGACTGAAGTCTTCAATTTTAAATAGATTTTGTCACAGTGGACGATGCACAGACACTTAAGAAAATGCTGCATATAAATTCAATTTGAGCAAATTCAGAAACACATTCACCAATTTGAAAATACAGAAAACATAATTAAACAGAGACAGGCTGCAAGTTGTAGACAGCCCAATTTGAAAATACAGAAAACATAATTAAACAGAGACAGGCTGCAAGTTGTAGACAGCACTGTGTGTTGAAAACTGACTGCTGATGAATACCATGACCACTTGTCAGTGACACTGGAAAACAAGCTCACTTTACATTTTACATTCTGATTTAATTATCAAAGATGATGGGTACATCCAGCATCAGCATTTTACTGCTAGCGTGTCCTGGAGAAATTTGTTTTGCATTTAGACCTTCTTTAGTTGTTGTGTTGAGCTGTGAATGTGGCGTCAGACTGTTGAAAATGTTTCTTCACTCACTTGTGTTCTGTCTATTTGTTTGTGTTTTCTTAAGTTGCATTGTGTCAGTGTCAGGATGTGTCAGGATGGATTATGTGCACTACCAGCTGAAAAAAAATCAGTTCATTTAAACAAGTTTTACGCAATATGAAACTAAAGTGTTTCTTTTGTGCTGCGTTAAAATGTAAGTACAGTTTGGTGGCATGTTCTTTGCAGTAATTTCCTTGTTTTACTGTTTTTTTATTACTATTATTTTTTGGTTTTTTTTACTAAACAGCACGCAGACGTGTGGTCACACTGAGAGCAGATAAGACCACCATACCAGTGGGGGGCCATGTGACTCTGACCTGTGATGTGGAGGGTGCTACTGGCTTGGAAAATCTATGGATCAGATATACCTCGGACTCTTCAGAAAAACCTGTCGATATTAAAAATGGTTATCAATATGACATCTCACATGGAGGCAAATACACCTGCCAAGGATTGAGAAGGGAACCAGATTTCTTCACATCTCAAAGTAATGCAGTCATCATTCAGGAAACTGGTGAGTTTAGTAATTTGCTCTGGAATAAAACAACCCACTGTCTTTAATTAAACAGTGCCTAACTCAGGAAAGCCTTAGACAAGGTGCTGAGTATATTTTGATGGGGCTGGTGCAGGCCGGAGCCTAAGTGTTTTTTTTTTTTTTATGGGGGTATTTTTGAAACATTTTTGAAATGTATGGAAATACAAACTTTGGTTGCTGACTTATTAGTAACGTTACCATTAACTTCAAAAAGTCTAATGTTAGTTAGTCTGACTCAGCAGATGTAGACTGTGGCTATAAGCCTGTCATTTGGGTGCTGATTTCAGCTGGCGTTCTCCCTTCCTTCTGCTATCTCTATGCTACTGTTATCACATCTTTTTCTGCTATGGGAAACAACAACAACAGCCTCCAAGCTAACAACTTACACGCTGAAATTGGCACGTTTTGATGAAGATTTGGAATTGTGCGTTAAGGCATACCTGCTTTGTTCTTTTGGTGAATTGTTGTCATGATCTACAGTAAATAAAATAACTTGTAAATGCACCTTGGAAAAGCCCAAACTCTGTCTCGCTGGAGTCCTGGCATGTCCGATATTGATGCATTTTCTGACACAGCCAGTCGGAGTTGATCTGCTGCATTTTCCTAACTGTGGCAGTGGCAGGAGCGAGTGACAGTGACTTCAGTAATGTACTGATCTGTCTCACTTTACACAAGCTTCTGTGATATGGTCTTAATAATGTTCTGCATGAGCCACATACAGCCAGCAAATCATCTGTAACAGGTCCAGTGAGCTCCTCCAGAGCTTAAGTACAGTCAGGCTTCACCTCTAGGACACGATTATCAAAAGTTGAATGACACAGTGACATACAACTTAATGTTTTTGCGACATTTTCTTTTGTGGGGCCATTTTAATGATAGTGCTGGCCTTTCCCCCCACAGCAGAAAGATTATCGGTGATTCCAGACCTTTCTCTAGCACTGGAGATAGTTATCATTGTAGCAGCAAGCTTATACCTCTCTGACTTGAGTTGTGACCTGGATTAGTTGGGTTTTATTGCAGCCATTCATTGTAACGCTAGCAGGGTGTTTTCTTTACTCTTCAGGCTCCTGCAATTTAAAAAACATCTTAAAAATTCATGTTAATAAATTCTGAAATGCTTAGGCTGGACGGGCTGTCTGCCATGCAGTACACTGGCAGAAACCCTGGTGTGTAAGAAAGCTATTTTTAGTTTGAAGAAAAAGAGGAACCCTAATGAATAAGTGATGCTAGTGTTAAAGGGGAACTATCGTTTTTTTCAACCTGGGCCCTATTTTCTGATCTACTTTTGTCTAAATGAGTGATAGGATGTTCAGTATGTGACATTTCTCCAGTACGAAGCTAGGGCTGACCTGCCTGCAGACCATGAGCACATGCTATATAAAATAATAGGGCACTCAGACAGCGTCAAACAACGTCAAAATACGTCCACTAAAAGTGCATTTTTTTCACACAGATAGGCTCGGATTGTTAGTATAATTATCCGACAACATAACGGAAAGGAGAAATGAACGTCTGTGTTTACCTTTAGCTGGATTCAGACATGTTCCTCTGCCTGTTGCTGCTCCCTCTCTCTCCTCGTCCGCTCTTCAGTTTCAATGAGCTCTGCGTCCGTGTACGTCCGTGTACTCCGTGTTCAAATAAATACGGGCGCTCATCAAATTCAAATGGCTCATCCAGATCCAGTTGGTCAAAATCGGGTAAAAATTTGGACATGTTTGCTGTGGCAAGTCAAAACACTCAGAGTGAAAGTCTGGCTCTGAAATCTCACATCTCGCGATATTCTCCTTCTTCTTCTTCGGTGTTTTACTATACAGTCTATGGCGTTTTCCGGCAGTCGGTCTCGCGAGACTTGAGTTGTTGCAGGAAGTTACTGCTGGAGCGAGCTTACAAATGCGACTGTTTGGTGTAGTCATGGCTGAATTTTTTATTATGACCAACTGGATCTGGATGAGCCATTTGAATTTGATGACCGCCCATATTTATTTGAACGCGGAGTACGCGGACGTACACAGACGCAACGCACATTGAAGAGGGACGAGGAGAGAGAGGGAGCAGAGGAAGTGTTTTTACTTGCCACAACAAAAATGTCCCAATCCAGCTAAAGGTAAACACAGACGTTCATTTTTCCTTTCCGTTATGTTGTCGGATAATTATACTAACAATCCGAGCCTATGTGTGTGAAACAAATGCACTTTAAGTGGACGTATTGTGACGTTGTTTGACGCTGTCTGAGTGCCCTATTATTTAATATAGCGCGTGCTCATAGGCTGCAGGCAGGTCAGCCCTAGCTTTGTATTGGAGGAATGTCACATATTGAACATCCTATCACTCATTTAGACAAAAGTAAATCGGAAAATAGGGCCCAGGTTGAAAAAACGTTAGTTCCCCTTAAATGAAGTTTGACAAATGCATACCATTCTGTGTCATGGCAAGAAAGGGCTTTTTGTTTGAACTTATTCAGTTTGTATGAAGACACATTGGAGAACAACATGCATTAACACAAGTACAGTAAAGATTGTAGCGAATAATAACATGTTATCTGTGTAGTTTTTAATCTTGTTTGTATCCTAACTGTATTTTTGATGTGAACAGTTTCCAACAAAGCCACTGTGACCCTTCAACCCAACTGGCCTCAGATATTCAGTGGTGAGAAGATGACTCTGAGATGTGAGATCCAGGGAGGTGGATACACTGGGTGGACATATGAATGGAGCACACCCAGCCCAAACAAACCTCCAGCTCAAAAAGAATACACCATTGACAGTGCTACTGAGTACCACAGGGGACAATACAGATGTATGGGTAGAAGAGACTCCTATTCCTCAACACAGTGGAGTGATGTCATTGCACTGGAAGTCTTGTGTAAGTTGGACCATCTTTCATCAATATTGGAAATGTTATTGAAAGGAGTCAACAGAAAACACTTTTTCATTTTTTTCATTAACAATTATGTAGCTCACTTTAAATCATGCAGTAAGAAATTATATTTGTTTTCTAGTGTGGGAGCCAAATGACTGAAAAGGAGTCAGTAATCAGAGTACTGTAGCTTTTTAAATGCAATAATTCACANATGCTACTGTTATCACATCTTTTTCCGCTATGGGAAACAACAACAACAGCCTCCAAGCTAACAACTTACACGCTGAAATTGGCACGTTTTGATGAAGATTTGGAATCGTGCGTTAAGGCATACCTGCTTTGTTCTTTTGGTGAATTGTTGTAATGATCTACAGTAAATAAAATAACTTGTAAATGCACCTTGGAAAAGCCCAAACTCTGTCTCACTGGAGTCCTGGCATGTCCGATATTGATGCATTTTCTGACACAGCCAGTCGGAGTTGATCTGCTGTATTTTCCTAACTGTGGCAGTGGCAGGAGCGAGTGACAGTGACTTCAGTAATGTACTGATCTGTCTCACTTTACACAAGCTTCTGTGATATGGTCGTAATAATGTTCTGCATGAGCCACATACAGCCAGCAAATCATCTGTAACAGGTCCAGTGAGCTCCTCTAGAGCTTAAGTACAGTCAGGCTTCACCTCTAGGACATGATTATCAAAAGTTGAATGACACAGTGACATACAACTTAATGTTTTTGCGACATTTTCTTTTGTGGGGCCATTTTAATGATAGTGATGGCCTTTCCCCCCACAGCAGAAAGATTATCGGTGATTCCAGACCTTTCTCTAGCACTGGAGATAGTTATCATTGTAGCAGCAAGCTTATACCTCTCTGACTTGAGTTGTGACCTGGATTAGTTGGGTTTTATTGCAGCCATTCATTGTAACGCTAGCAGGGTGTTTTCTTTACTCTTCAGGCTCCTGAAATTTAAAAAACATCTTAAAAATTCATGTTAATAAATTCTGAAATGCTTAGGCTGGACGGGCTGTCTGCCATGCAGCACACTGGCAGAAACCCTGGTGTGTAAGAAAGCTATTTTTAGTTGGAAGAAAAAGAGGAACCCTAATGAATAAGTGATGCTAGTGTTAAAGGGGAACTAACGTTTTTTTCAACCTGGGCCCTATTTTCTGATCTACTTTTGTCTAAATGAGTGATAGGATGTTCAATATGTGACATTTCTCCAGTACGAAGCTAGGGCTGACCTGCCTGCAGACCATGAGCATGTGCTATATAAAATAATAGGGCACTCAGACAGCGTCAAACAACGTCAAAATACGTCCACNTACATATTAATGACATTCTCTAAAATGTGAGCATAGCAGAGAGCAGTGCAGAGCTGCAGAGCTGCTGTCTGACTCCCCTTTAAGAGAGAGGCTGTGCACATTTACACACAACAAGCAGCTTGGAGTATTTTAGTTTAAACTATTTGCAAGATTACTGTTATAGATGTTGAGTTGTATTTGTATGTTTATTATTATTATTATTTTAAATTTTGCTGCAAAATATAACAAAATGCATTAACATAAGAACCATAACAGTTGTAGTGGAAAACAGTTACATGTTATCTGTGTAGTTTTTAATCCTGTTTGTATCCTAACTGTATTTTTGATGTGAACAGTTTCCAACAAAGCCACTGTGACCCTTCAACCCAACTGGCTTCAGATATTCAGTGGTGAGAAGATGACTCTGAGATGTGAGATCCAGGGAGGTGGATACACTGGGTGGACATATGAATGGAGCACAACCAGCCGATACGCACGTCCAACAGGAAAAGATTACATTATTAGCAGTGCTGCTTGGTACCACAGTGGAGAATACAGATGTGTGGGTAGAAGAGACTCCTATTCCTCAACACAGTGGAGTGATGTCATTACATTGGAAGTCTTGTGTAAGTTGAACCATCAATAATTTACAGGGAAATGTACAAGAATGAACAAAGAATATTAAGTAACTTACTGGGTGAAACCATGATGCAGTTTAACACTGTTCCCCCAGTAACTGGTAGTTAGTTTAGTTTAGGTTGATTACTTAACTGGCTCGCCTTCATTGCCTGTAGGTGTTGGTGTGAGTGGTTATTTGTGTGATATGTTACACCTGTGATAGACTGGTAACCTGTCCAGGGTGAACCCTTGCTCTCGCCTAATGTCAGCTTGGATTGGCTCCAGCTCACTATGACCCTGCAGAAGGAAAAGTGGGTACAGGTGATGGATAAATAGATAGTATCCATTATACAGATGTCTTTGAAAAACAAAGTGAAAGTGTTCAACTTGGCCCTTCATCACAACTGTTATGTGTGTATAAAAACAGCTTAAAAGGAATGTTCATTCAATTTACAATATGGCACTCGAAATGTACTTAAAATAAAAAAATCAATGACTATTTCCTGTGGCCATGCTACAGTTAGTTTTTCATCTCCAACAATGGGTGAAATTCATTAAGTATACATTTTCATTAAAGTAATTTCATTGGGTTCATTCAAAAGGAAAAGGAGGTCAGGACTGAAGGAAACAAGGTAATTTCACCTGAGCCCATAAGTAAAATCACCCAGTAAGATGGAAAGCATAAAGTCTGGCTTGATGCAAGCGACAGAGGAAAGATCATAAGGTCACCACAGTTAATTAGTTGTCAACGTAGGTGTTACTTTTCAAGATACTGTATGTACGTTACAGGAAAAAAAACATGAACCAAGGTGAATACATAACAGATGCTTCTTTAGATAAGGACCAACAGAAACAAACCTACCTCCAGACCAGACAAACTTAGGTTTACTGTTATTAGTATAATACACTGGATCTCCTCTTCCAGCTCTGCACACATATCCTGCTGTGTGTGTCTGTCCATCAACAATGTAGGAATCCTGTNCTGGTCTAAAGTCAGAATGGCGCTGTATTTTCATGCTATTTAAAGCGCACATTAATCAGATAGTAAGATGAGCCTACATAGGTGGGTTCACAACCTGCCTACACTGGTTGATACACACACAGGAACAAGTTGATGGGTTGTGGGTGGGTGAATAATGCAACATTAATGAGTTACATATTAATGACATTCTCTAAAATGTGAGCATAGCAGAGAGCAGTGCAGAGCTGCAGAGCTGCTGTCTGACTCCCCTTTAAGAGAGAGGCTGTGCACATTTACACACAACAAGCAGCTTAACTTCTTTGAATATTAGAAACTAAAAGTTTAGTATTGTTTCCTCTGTTATGTTTATAACTATAGTTTTGAGTTTTGCTGCTTAAATGTCCCACAGTATTTGCTGCAGTGATATCACTGCTCTGACTGTATTACTCTCAGCAGAAACCAGCTCTCTTCTCCAATTCACCAAATCTGCCATGTAAATAACATCACAGGGCCCTGAGCAGCAGCTGCTGGTGTTACAGTGACACTACATGGCACTTTACTGGCCTCTGAGTATTTTAGTATTTGCAAGATTACTGTTATAGATGTTGAGTTGTATTTGTATGTTATTATATTTTGAATTTTGCTGCAAAACAGAACAAAATGCATTAACATAAGAACCATAACTGTTGTAGTGGAAAACAGTTACATGTTATCTGTGTAGTTTTTAATCCTGTTTGTATCCTAACTGTGTATTTTTGATGTGAACAGTTTCCAACAAAGCCACTGTGACCCTTCAACCCAACTGGCCTCCGATATTCAGAGGTGAGAAGATGACTGTGAGATGTGAGATTCAGAGAGGTGGAGACACTGGGTGGACATATGACTGGAGTACAACCAGCGAATACACACCTCCAACAGGAAAAGATTACATTATCAGCAGTGCTGCTGGGTACCACAGTGGACAATACAGTTGTATGGGCAGAAGAGACTCCTATTCCTCAACACAGTGGAGTGATGTCATCACATTGACAGTCTTGTGTAAGTTGGACCATCTTTCATCCATACTAAAAACGTTATTCAAAGGAGTCAACAGAAAACATTTTTCATGAAAAATTATGTAGCTCACTTTAGGTCACACAATAAGAAATCATATTTGCTTTTTAGTGTGGGAGCCAAATAACTTACCACAGTGTTTTTTAAATGCAATGATTAAGTGAGGAAATACACAGAACAGAACAAAGAATATTAAGTAACTTACAGGGTGAAACCATGATGCAGTTTAACTCTGTTCCTCCACAGGGAGAAGGTTCTGGGTGTGAACATAGTTAACTCACAGGTTAGGTTAACTGGCAGTTAGATTAGTTTAGATTAATTACTTGATTGATTAGTCTACATTGACTGTAAGTGTTGTTATTGTGTGTTTGTGTGATGTGTTAGACCTGTGATAGACTGGTAACCTGTCCAGGGTGAACCCTTGCTCTCGCCTAATGTCAGCTTGGATCAGCTCCAGCTCACTGTGACCCTGCAGAAGGAAAAGTACATAGTACTGAAAAAAAAAAGATCAGTGAATGTGTTCAACTTGGCTCTTAATCACAACTTCTTTTGTGTGTGTTGAGTTTCAGAGGAACATTTGTTCAATGCACAGTGACGCTCAAAATGTATTTATTCACTGTTTTTGGTGATCGTGCTACAGTTAGTTTTTCACCTCCAAGAATGGATGAACGATGCTATGTATTTTCACCATTTTCATCAAGGTATATTAATTGGGTTCATTCACAGGAACAGTGATGACCTTTTATGTCTCTATTCTCAGTTGAACAGCACGTAAACCAATAAACCAAAGTGGACAATAACTACCATTTTTATTTCTGTGTTCTAAATTACAACAGCATACAGACCACGGGCCAGACTGAGTGCTGACAATGAAGACATTCCTGTAGGGGGCAGTGTAACGCTGACCTGCTCTGTGAGCCCATCATCATCATCTGGTTGGAAATACTTCTGGTACAGAGGAGAGAAAACCTCTAAACCCCTGACCACACAAGATTATATCTTCTTCTCAGATGGAAAAATCATTGTCTCACAGGGAGGACTCTACTGGTGCAGAGGAGGAAGAGGAGACCCTGTTTACTACACAGGATACAGTGGTTCAGTCCGTGTCAACAAAATAAGTGAGTTTGATGTTTGTCTAAAAAAGCTAGAGACACTTAAATCCGGTGTGAAACAGTGCACAGCTCAGTACAGTGCACATGTCATTGATAGTTTCAGAATGACAACACTGTTATTTTCATGGCCAGCACCCACATTTTGTAAGTAGCAAATGCACTTGCACCCAGGGCCATGTAGGTCCTAAAATAAGGTGTGGTCAGGCACATGGCTGGAGTTTTGCTCTTTTGAAGCTGCAGAAAAAGACTTCAACACAGACCAACAGGAACCTGGTCTAAAGTCAGAATGGTGCAGTATTTTCCCACTATTTAAAGGGCACCTACACAGTCGGGTTTACAACGTGCATACACTCTGTGGTGCACATTTACACACTAAGACCAGTGACATTACTGCTTTTGCTGCATTACTCTCAGCAGCAGTGTGCTGAATCTGCCATGTAAATAGCATGTAAACAGAATAAGAGATGGCACTCTGATTGAATTAATGTGACACCCATACCACACCTATGACTGATCAGGAAATTAAAAACAACCCCTTTTCCCTTTGTGCCTTATTTTGCACACAGTTTATGCACTGTTTAACTTGCAAAAGTCTGGCTGGACACGTCATAAATGCCCTCACGCCATGAACTTTATACCATGTGCTTTAGGTTGCTTAAATATGGTCCCTGTTGTTTGTATGTAGATTTAACGTTTTGTCATTTTTGTGTCCTTGCTTGGAATTCTTCCATCCTGAACAGTCACAAACAGGCCTGTAGTGACTCTGCATCCAAACTGGCCTGAGATATGCTTTGGAGAGATGATCACACTGACATGTGAAATTAAGAACAAAGGAGACAATGAGTGGGAGTATGAGTGGAAACACCGCTCAAACACACTTCGAAAACAAAGCGAATACATGATTGGATATGCATCGACATTAGACAGAGGAGACTACAAGTGCAGGGGCAGAGTGAAAGGTGAAACGTCTTCAACAGAGTGGAGTGATGCTTTCAGATTGAGAGTATCTTCCAGTAAGTCACACGTCATCAGTCATTTTTATTTTACTGAATGTTTAAAAATATTTTGAATGTAATTTTGTTTACTTTTATGATGGTGCATCCTCACATTTGTGTTATATATTTCAAGAGAACATGTAGGATACAAGCAGTGCATGTCAC
>NC_065522.1:21314635-21314808 GCF_006386435.1 Epinephelus moara | reverse complement strand
AACATTATCTACATGCAACAGCATTACTCAACTTACACGGGTTGTTTGGAAGAAACTGTGCAAGGTTTTTTGCTTCTTCCTGGCTGCTTTGCTGAACATAGTTAACACTCACCAGCACTGCCCAGCAGCACACGTCTCGTCTGTGTGGATTGACTCTGATCACAACATGACAG
>NC_065522.1:21303665-21314584 GCF_006386435.1 Epinephelus moara | reverse complement strand
GTCTCGTCTGGGTGGAGATACTCTGATCACAACATGTGAGCGTGTCTTCTCATGGTGCGTTTAAAGACGGCTCGGAAAAACACGTTACCACATGTTAAAAACGAATTGGACGGCGGTAACGGCTGTAGAAAGTGCAGGGGACGGAGGGCACAGATACGGGAAGTGCGGTGGACATGTCCCCTGCGTCCCCCCTCAAATTACGTCCGTGCCTGCACACACAGATTCTAGATTAACAAGGGAGATGCTTTTTGGTCATATTTCTAACAAAGGGGATGGCATCCCCCCTCATCCCCCCTCAATTTGACCACTGGTGAACAGTGTGGCTAATCAACATCGTCATGAAATTACTGAGAAAAATATGAAATATAAAAATGCCAAAATACACTGCAGGGGGCTTTAAGTTTTTATGTCAATGATCATTAAAGCAGTGTGTAGTTTGTAGGACCTTGAAGACACCTGTTATTAAACCTCATTCTGTGTCTGTTTTACAGATAGAGATGTTATCCTGGTGAGCCCTGTCCATCCTGTGACCGAGGGAGATTCTGTTAGTCTTAGCTGCAGAATAAGAAGCCAAACATTTGCTTCCAAGGTGTTTTTCTATCGAAATGATAAACTCATTCAAAATGACACCAGAAGGGAGCTAAATATCTCTGCAGTGTCAAAGTACGATGAAGGCTTTTACAAGTGTAAATACTCAACAGGAGTGTCAGCACAGAGTTGGATGTCAGTTAAAGGTGAGTAGGAGTAAAACAAGTGCTGCACTTTCTTTTATGTCATATGTCAATACTTTGAGTCATCATTAGTTTCAGCTGATTCCACCTGTTGGATTCAGTTCTTTGTGAGCTGAAGAAAGTCTGCATCAGATGTTGTGACAGTCTTGAGTTATTGGGGATGGCTAAGTTCACACTGTATGTGGACATTTTTATTATTTATTGCTCAATGTGACTTATCCTTATGAAAAATGTTGTAAATTCAGTTAAACAAAACTGCTGTTTAAGTTTGTTAACAGTTTTTATTTATTACAGGAGCCTCCAGGCCTGAAAGCTCCTCATTTCCCATACCGATGATTATCCGGCTGGTTTTTGGAATTGTAGTTGTTATTCTTCTGCCCCTTTTGTATTGCTTCACACCGTCCAAAGGTGAGACCTTTATTACATGAGTTATGGTTTAACTGTTCAAATACACAGATGTATTCTGATCCAGCCCAGTCGCCAGAAGAAAATGTTGGCATTGTACATTTCTGCAAACCAGGGATACATTACATTTGAATGTTTCACAGGTATCATATCAACATTTCTAGGCGGAGGTGGAGGGGACGGTGGATTGTGTCACACCTATGCCAGAGGGTTGCAAAGGGGGGGCTGCTGTTGGAGATGAACAAATACCAACACTTGCTTTTTAGTGACTGGTGGCTGAGTTTCTGGCAGCTTTTCTGCCACAGAACTTCACTGTTTTTAGCAACCAGTGGCCATGTGTCAAGCAGCTTTTGTGCCACTGTACTTAGGTACCAGTGGCTACGTTTCAAGAAGCGTGGGTTGTTTTTTTTTGGTGACCCAAGTCCATGTTTCCAGCAGCTTTTGTGCCACTGAACATGGGTATTTTAAGCCAAACCTGATCTTTTACTAGCATAACCTTTTGGGTTCTGTGCCTGAACAAAACCACACATTCATCACAGCGTTGTAAGAAACGTAAAGGTTCAACGTATCCACCACATAATAACATACAGCTGTAACAGAAACATACAATGCCAACATATTTTCTTGCAATTGGGTTGTGTGATCTCATGACAGAATGGCAGTATGACAACTTAAAATACAAAACCATCTAACAACAACTGTCTTTATTTACAGATTCGTGCTTTATCAGGTTGGTACAACATTATCTTATTTTGATTATAACAGGAAATACATGCCATGTTCCTCTGTAAATTTATTATCTGCATGTTGTAGGCCAGTCCAGTCTGAGAGCACCAATCGGGGCTCTGCTGCATGTCACATGGTCAACCAGAATGAGGCTCAACAGAATGAAGATTCCTCTCCTCTCCATGGTAAGGACACATCTTGATTTGATACACGTTTTAAAGACACATTTTAAAAACACATCAGGATGTTTAATTATGGTATCATGTAATTAAAATAGTACTAAATAGTAAACTTGACTTCAACTTGATTTTCACTGCTCTGTAGGTGACGCTCGTCTCTATGAATCAATTAAACTCAACTCAACTCAACTCAAACTTTATTTATAAAGCACATTTAAAACAACCAAGGTTGACCACACTCACAGATAACCCATGTGATAGCACAAGATCTAAGGTGTGACCCTTCTCATGAGTCGGGCTCTGACGACACTGATAATGGTACAGTATATATATATTTTAGTAACATGCACTGCAAAAATGCCCTATCAGATTTAGGTGAAAACATTTTAGATATGAGCTGTCTTTTGCCTAAAATTTGGCCGCCAGTGCAGTAACTGATTTTTCACTGATAACAAGTCTTCGAAGAGGTCAGGATGTCCAGCTACCAGGAGTACCAAAACAAGATCAAATTACTTAAATGAGATTTGAATCAGAATTAATGATTAATTAATGAATTAAGTCTTGACAGCCTTGTATAGTGAGCATTTCAATTTGCATTGAAATTTATAAAAACTGATTTATGTAACCTTTGTGTGGGGACAAAAAATATTCAGACAGATCTCAGCGGAAATTTGCCTGTGAAAATAAATGTTTGACCAATGAAATCCTTTGTTCCAAATGATGTCATACCTTCAGGTCAGAGCTCGCTTGCTGCCAAAATATAGAATGTCTTCTTACTTTACTCTTAGTTTGTTATGTTGGTCACTGCCTGAAACAAACTGAAGCAAACAGTCCTCCTTCCCTGGTTGGGATTATATAGTGCTCCATGCAGCAGTGATGTTTGGATGTTAGTGAGGGCTAATCCCCCCAGAGGAACAAGGTACTCGTGTTTCTTTATGGACAGTGGATTGCTTGACAGATGAAATGGAACATGGCAATGTGGATAATTCCCACCAGCCTGGTGTGAATAGCTGTCATGTGGATTTTTGCATCGCTCTTGTAGGAAATGGCTTTTTTTAGGGGATTAATTATAAGTGACTGATAGAGAATCCTGTAACTAAAAAAATGTATTTTTCAGATACATCTGAATCCCAGGATGCCACCTATTCATTGATTGAACTTAAAAACACTGGAAAGAAGGGTGAGTACTCCAGATACATAGAACAATAGAAAATAGTTTGTTTTGTCCTGAAGTGAAATATTTTATTTAATGGATTAATGTGATCATCTTAACAGGGAAACGCCATGAACCAGAGGAGAGTTGTCTTTACTCTGATGTGAAAATAGGAACTGCAGGTCAGTCATTTACAACAGTCATGCTCAAAGTTTGTATTGAAATGTGTCCTATCATTATACTGGAGGTAACAACAGGTCAGCAGCTCACAGAAATCTACACTATAAAAAATAACTGAACTGTTTTAAAGTAACTAAGGCTTCCATTACACTGCCTGTGAATGAGCACATGTTCAATCATACAAAATTATGAAACAAATTTTAATATAGCCTTTTACGTGATTTTTTTTTTTTTTAAACAAAGAAAAAAAGCCTTTAAAATATATGTAATATATCATAATTCCATCTTGTCCATGTATTTTATATTCCTGTGTGAACATCATCAAATTTCTGTCAAATGAACACAGTCACTGTATGTCTATGTGTATTATAGTGGTTATTTTTGCCACAGAGCGGCTCAGATTGTTACTATAAGTGGTTTAAGTGTCTCTTTACCTTTCACTTCTACTGGTCTGTTTGTCATTGCCTCATTAAGAAGAAGTCTCTTTATGAAATATCACAAGATGTCACTTGTTGCAGTGAGACGACAGTGGAAACATGAGTGAGATTTGGAGAGAGTATATTATAGATTTTTTTTTTAGTGTTGTCTAAAAGATTTTCAATATCCATAACCACTTTTAAAGGACATACAGTGATGGTGTTCAGTTGCCCCAGGTTTCAAAAATTGTTGTTCACATCAGTGACCAATTTACACAGGCAAACAGGGTCCAGGTTGAAAAATGATGTGATCCTTTATAAAGTTTATATGCATACTTAAATTCTGTTGAAACTTAATATAATTATGACACTATATACAGTATATATTATTAATTAAATTGAACTTCTTCATTCATAGAAAAATCAACTGCATCAACAATAGATGAAACTTCTCTCTGAAGTTAAACCAGGAACAGCTCTTGGTAATAATGCACCACATGATGTGCACACTTAAATGATTCAATTTACAGATCATTAAATGATTATAAGTCAGATTAACATGTCAGAAAGCGTCCTTACATCTTGAATAATGATTTGTTTTGTTGGTTTGCTTCTCTTCTAGTCATTCAATTCAAAATGTATTTGTCACATGGGATTGTACAACACACCAGTCCTTGTTCACTGTAAAACACATGCCTCCTTTCCTTCTCCTCCACTCTGTCAGACTTTGCATATAGAGACAGAGTCACCTGGTGAAATGGCACTAGCCAAGTTTTGGTGAACATCCTGATATCCTGTTGAAAACTGATGCGTCACAGAGGTCGTCCAGTTTATTTCCAGCATCTGTTCAATGGCTAGCAGGATGCTAGTTCAGCTGGTGCTCATTCTTCTCCATCTTTTCCTCGATGTTTACTGATGTTTATATGTGAGAACCTTGACCTGGCTAGCTAACAGCTAGCTAGCTAGCTAGCAGAGGAGAGTTTACAGACTGCTGAGACTCGCAGCCACACACCATCATCATCCAAAGTTAACCACAAAAAGCACCATCAACACGCTGACAGAGAGGCGACTGGAAGCGTCTGAGCTTAACTTGTGGATTTAATTAGTCTGAGCACGAGCACAAGACTATTGATGCATATTCTCATTTAATATTAATGCACTGCATTATCTTTATTTTGTACAGTCATTTTGTCATTTATTTTTTGTAGGTAACTTTGAATCCAAGTTATTCCAAAGAGCAGCATAAGTATATTTGAGCTTTAGTTACCAGCTGCTGGCAGTGATGGCCAAATGAGGCCTCATGAACCACTGTCTTTATTTTCTGAAGCCAACAGATGGCGATGTCTGTTCAACAAAAGCTTGAAAGCACACTTCATTGTAAGTCTGTCAGCCTTTATTTTTAAACCAAGAGCGCCATCTGGTGGGGAGAGAAAGTAAAGAAAATGGTTCATGAGGCTTCATTTGGCCATCACTAGCTGCTGGTGCAGCTTTAAAGTCAGCATCTTTTATAGAGTTAGATAAGATAGATCCAGGATGGTCATTAAAAACTACTTTAATATACAGTATGTAATAATCTGCTATCAGACAACATATCCTATTACATGTACATGTTTTCCTCTGTCTTAAAAATATATTTATAACTACTGTGCATATTTTATTTTCACCTGATTGAATTTGATATATATATATTTTAATTATTTTTGTATTCAATGCTTAAATAAAGTTTATTTTTTCAGGAGTAAGCTGCCAGTTGTATTTTTAGTTTTTTCAAATTTTCTTCAATTCTTTTTTACTGGACATCTGAACTGGATAAACACATCCCACAGTAGCCTTCTGACTCTATCTTGGCAAAAGCCATAAAGTGGACTTGGTATTGATTTTCAGGAACTATTTCTTTGGTTAAAATAAGTTCAAAACTGTTCACGTTTTTCAAATTGAGTTCATCTGTATTGTATTGAGATGAAGGCAGATATCAGAGACAGAACAAACAAAAGTATCATGATGAGATACCAGCAGGTGTAGTATCACATATTTTACCTTTCAGAAGTTTGCAGCCGTGACTGAGAAGCTAAAGAAACAGCTAAAAAAAACGGCTCCACCCTTAAATATTTATAACTTTGGGCCTTAACAAAATATAATCCAGTGAGTTATAAAAAAATTCACCCCCCATACAGTTGTAATGGATTGGAAATTATCTATAGAGACTAAAGCTTCTTTAGCAGTAATATGTGCTAGAAATGTGAGATGTTGCACGTGTGCATCTGCTCAACTGGAAAGAAGGAAATGAGTTTGGTGACGATATGCAGGGTACTGCTATGATTGGTAAAACTCACGGAGAACTACAATGATTGGGAAAATTTGCTTAAAAGTTGCAGTGATTGGACAAAATTGCAAGGTTGCACACAATTCTCAGTGATTGGTTGAATTTGCATGAATTGTTTTGGTTGCGTCATCGCAACAATCCTGAAAGGGCTGTGTAAGGTCCAGTGTTATCAACTGTAGCAGCAGTATGCTACAGACCTTCAGCTGAACAGAGAGTTTGCCACAGATATTTGAGACATGCATAACTCAACCAGGACTCAATGAAAATCAGACTAGAGATGCATCTGTGCTGATTCATATAAGGCTATTACATTGAAGGACTTGTATTTTAGCATCTTGTGTGATTTCAAAAGTTGAATATACTGTACAGGATTCCTATTTTGTTAATGGGCTGACACACAGAGCAATATACTGCATGTATGGAAATGTAAGAGGAGACACTGTATTGCACTTACTGAGGCTGACCAAAGTTTGTCTGATTTGTTGGTGAGGATGTTTTATTGTTATGCTTGACAGACCCCAATCACTGTGCAGTTAAAATAGGAGTACCTATAAATGACCACATGGGGGTGCCAAATTACCTTAATTGATACCTACACAAGGTCAGTGCTCCTTTGTAAGTCTGGGACTGTTGGAGGTAGTTATGTCCCAGGATGCTATGTCAATGTGACTAATGAGCAACATTCTCAAAAGCTTGAGTACTTATAAAAACTTCTTGAACTTCCTTAAATTAAAGTCAAGATTTAATTCCTGGCAGCGTTGTGTTCCAGCACAACTGACTGCTCAGGGGTCACATCCTTAGCACTGTACTAATGTATGGGACAGATGGTTCTGAGTAAGTTAGCAAGCTGCAGGCCTTTCTGTACCATCTCTTTACTGAAAATGAATGACCCCATTGTTTTTACTTGGACCTGCTGTATTAAAAATTAATGCAGAACAGAGTGGGAACCTTTGTGATTTTCTCAGACTCAGCTCTCTGGCGTTGCCTGTTATCGTCTTCTGATGTTTCCGATTGAGAAGCATTGACCACACACTTCCTCATGTCACCATCAGTCGTCATTGTTTTCAAAATATTCTGTTAAAAATTGTGCCTTAAGTACTATATTATTTACCACTGATGCACTGTGTTTGACTAAATTTCTGCCACAAAAAAATCTTATTGTATATGACTCCTCTTCTTTTTCAGCGTACAAACATATAAGCTCTGGTGTGAATGTGGTAATGACATTGACTGATTCTTGTTTCTACGACAACACGTCTTAATATGTGAAGAGGAACTGGAAACAGTTTTTTTCATGCTTGTTAAGAAATGTTGGCTTGGCTTGTTTTTTCTCAGACTTTAGTTGTAATCTTTAAAGCACAATGAAACAAAACTCACGCAACTGTTTGATTCAGTGTTTTATTTGATCAGTTTCCCCCTTTATGCATGTATTATCTAATGTTATATTAGCAACATGAGCTAACATTGAAGGCGTCTCAAATTAAAGGTTGGAAAATTTTAATTTGTTTGTTGTGGTTTTGTTTTATATCCACACTGTGTAAGTGCATTAGGCAACAAAACAAGAACGGCTTGAAGGACAACATTTAAAACTACGGAACTAATGAGGTACAGGTGGATTTTGCTTATCAAGTTGCTAGCAAAGCAACACAGTACATAAAATAAGTACGGCAAAATCGTCAGATAGGTCAGACCACCGTGTTAAACTACATATCTTGAAACATTACAGTTATGGCTTAAACTGTTGACAGAAATAAACAAGTGTGATGATTTCGTATATCTCCGCAATTCAAAACCAGTTGTCCACCCGGAGGTGTTCATCATGGTGATTCGGTCTATACTTTTTCCATTTCCATGGGTGCCCTCTTCAATTCTAAGCTATTATATCATCACCACAATTGTTAAAGCGTTTTTAAGTGCTAAGAAGGTGACATATTTGTTATTCAGGGCTCACACTTACAATACAATTCTAATACATAATAAAAAAAGTCTCAATCTTGTTATATTGGGTATATAGTAGAATTTTTTTAAACGAAATTCAATATGGAGAGTGTTTAACACACACTTACAGGATGTACTGTACAAACCTACACACAATAATCATACATGGATACATACAGTATTAAAGGGAGACCGCTGATTGGTTGCCACACTTTTCACTGTGCCGTATTTTTCTGGCACAATTTCTGTAAAAATGTTCTAACCAGCAGCAAATGAAAGGTAAAGGTCTCAATTATGAATAAATAAGTTATAATAATACACAAAGGTTTTCTAAAGTTAGGTGATTTGTGATTAAAGTCATGTTGTGCATTTGTGCCAACGAGCCCCATCATGGGGTTGGTTGGCACACTGTTAGAATGCAACGTATCCTCATACAACGGTCCGTGTGATATCTTACAAAACGAATTGGCGTCCCATAAAAGATGTAATTAATGTAAAGTTACTCAGGTTAGGTTTAGGCAAGTAAAGTTACTGAGGTAAGGTTTAGGAAAAGAAACATGGTGACGACGTCCCTTACAATGACTCAAAGGTTACTTGGGTTCACACGGTTCCAATCACCGGTCTCATGGGGGAACGAGTTTTGTCACCCATTCACGACCCCAACCTGCCTCCTCATGGGCATACTTCCTTTTTTACCTCTGTCAGCACATTGGTCACATGATCGCAGGGTTTATAAATACATGGTTCATGCACAAACCACTGGCTCATGTTTACGTGGATTATATACATATTTTGGGGCATTACTTTACATAGCTGTACGTACAAACAGTACATGAGAACAGCCTGCAGAATGCTGTAGTTACAAGAAATGATATATAATGTTATATGAAAATGTAGCTGATTTCTTTGTCTATTAACTAGAAGTAACACATTTCCAGTATCTCTGTCTAAACCGTTTAGTCACTTTTTATTTTCGAAACTACAAAACTGAAATGTTACCTGCACCAGAAAAGTTAGTGCCTTTCAGATGTTTTATCATAGTAGATGACTGCAGGGCCAGCAAACAATTCAGTGTTACATTTTTGTTTCTGAGAACGTCCAAGCACCAGGAAATGGCTGTATACCAACCAACCCTTGTTGCCAACCAACCGCAGTTTCCCCAGCACACAACACAAACCTCATCACAATAGAGGAAGTATATGTTCAGAACATACACTAAATAAACACAATAAAATGTTAGGTATGTGTATGATGTTATAGGGTTAAATTAAATGGTCTTATGTTGCAGGGATGTGGAATAATTGCTTATTGTTTATACCAACTTTTAATTTAACAATTTTAGGCACCATGTGCAAACCTTTGCAGATGAAACAAGCTAATACATTTTCACCTGTGGGTAGGAAGTGCAAACATGTCAGTACGCTGTGGTCAAAGCCCCTGCAGTTGTCTTGGCTTTGTGTGAAAGAGAAGTAAGAACAGACAGGCCACACTGAGAGAAGTTAGAGAAAAAGTCTGCTGTCATATTCACATGAAAGGATACTTCTCTCTTCTCATTTTCCGTTGCATCACTATAAATACAAAGTATTTGAATTTCTGACAAGCACAGCAGCAGAGTGTGTCAGCGCTGGATGTGAAGATGGGGCACACTTTGCTCTGTGTGCTGGCGTTATTCTGTGAGTACATCAGCAACTTTTCAATTTTGTGACTTTCAGAGGCAGACTCATGTTTTTATATAGACTGCAAAGCTGTTGGATATATATCTGTACTAGCTTTTTGTACACATATTTGCATAATGCATGTACCGTATATAGTCTTAAGGTATTGTTGCAATTATAGTTTTTGAATTGATTTCATTGGGTATTTTATATATTTGATATTAGGAGTTTCCCACCTCTTTACAGACTCAAAGAACATCATCACAGAAATGCATAATACTGTTGACTGATAAGCTATAGTTGCCACTGCTGTTGTCTAATGAAGTTTTTATCTTTATTGTAGTGCTGAGCACGCTCCTCTATGGACAAGATGAAGGTGAGCAGTTGTCTGTTTCTTTTGTTTTAATCATTCAGTATTGATCTCTCATTTTACTTCATGTGTGAAAAACAAATTATGAAAGTATTATTTTATATGCATGTTTATGTAGGGAGACCTGATGCTGTGCTGACCTTGATGTCAAAGTGTAGTAGTTTTTCTGCAGAGGTTGTTGCCTTCATACAGACACATCTTCTTTCAATACATTTATCTAATCATCTTAACAGGGCAGAATGGGGAACAAGATAGACACACTGAGGGCCCTGATGTGAAGGAAGGGCTAACAGGTGCTACAGTCAGTTACAACGGTCTGCCCCAATATTCCAATAACAGTAAGTCATTGTTAATAATACTAATACTAATACTAATACCACTACTACTACTACTACTACTAATAATAATAGTAATTGTAATATTCAATTACCCCATGTTGCGCCTCTTGCCCAGTGTCAGCTGGGATCAGCCCCCCTGCAACCCTGAATAGGGTAAGAAGTTTCGGATAAATCAGCCCCCCTGCAACCCTGAATAGGGTAAGAAGTTTCGGATAATGAATGAACAAATTAATAATTCCACTTATTATGCAGTTCAAATCTCATTTTTGATAGTGACATGGTGTGCTCGGTGCCACAGTTATCAAACATTGTGAAGTGCTTCACATACAGATGGGTGACAACTTATAAACCAACCTAAAGTTTCTTAGTGACTTTTAGGATACTATTACTAATAGCACTACTTGGGGTGAGATGTGGTTACTGTGACGATGATAGTATATGCAGGGTGTCTGCAGGTCCCTATGAAGTCTTGAAGTGTAATAAATTCAATTTTCTAAACTTTAGG
>NC_065522.1:21302211-21303001 GCF_006386435.1 Epinephelus moara | reverse complement strand
AAGTTTTGGGCACCAGTAGACTTGCTGGTTTGAGTCACATAATTTTCATGTTCATCAAATCATCCAGTGAGCCTGTCTGCCCTGTGTGGAAGCATCTGCATTGTTTACAAGTCATTGTAAGTGTCACCGAGTAGCCATGTTGATATGATCATCCTGTTGACACTATGCTTATATTATTTAAATTAAATCTTATTTTAAGGTTTAGAGAATTTAAATCATGATAATCTGGAGTGATGTGCTTTAAATGACTAACTGTCACAACCATAATCACTTGAAGGAAAATAAAAACAGGGAGAAGAGAAGGGCAGAGTTACGCTGTTCAAATCAAGAGCTTCATATAAAGTATAGGTGGCCTGTTAAAGCATCTGATAAATGTTTCCTTGTGAAAGATGAATACATTAAGATATAATTGCTGAATCACCCATGAGTTGTAAGATGAAGAAGATGTTTGTTTGATTGAACTTATTAATAAACTAACACTCTACATCTGTTACACAGGTGGTGATGCAGTCCTGGAGAGTCCTGCATTCACTGTGTTTGAAGGAGACTCAGTGACTATGCGCTGCAAGCAGCATAATCCAAGCAATGACATGGACGCTGCCTTTTTCAAAAAGGGGTCACGTGTTGAAAACCATCAGTCACGAGTAGCAAAAATGACCATTCATTCAGTCTCCAAGTCAGATGAGGGCACTTACACGTGTAAGTTTGGTGACAGGGCAGAATCTGAAGCAAAAGAACTGAGAGTGAGAGGTAAGTAGCTGTCACACTGTGATGAAATATCTTCTTACTG
>NC_065522.1:21266054-21301711 GCF_006386435.1 Epinephelus moara | reverse complement strand
AGAAGTTAACTGAATCTGGCAACATATTATTCTGTCAAAACTGGGGGACAATGACTGGATCCACATGCAGCATAGAGCGTTACCAGCCCAGTAATGCAGTGTACTGGTGTGAGTCTGGATCAGGAGAGTTCAGCAACGCAGTCAACATCACTATATCAAGTATGGTTTTGATACATTTTCTTTCTTTTAAGTAATTTAAACATCCCATTATGCAGCTTTTACTAATGATGGCCAAATGAAGCCTCGTGAACCACTTTCTTTATTTTCTGACCCCACCAGATGGCGCCCTTGGTTTAAAGATAAAGGCTGAAGGACTTGCAATAAAGTGTGCTTTCAAACCTTTGTTGAACAGACAACGCCATCTAGTGGCTCCAGAAAGACAGTGGTTCATGAGGCCTCATTTAGCCGTCACTAGCTTTTACTATAGTCATATGTCATGTACTTGTTTTCAGCACAAAATTATTTGTCAACAGATATTTGGTGAACATTGTTGTTAATCAACATCATCAGGAAATGACTGAGAAAAATATGAAATATAAAAATGTCAAAATACACTGTAGGGGGAGTTTTCATGTTAATGAATGACACCTGTTGTTTATCCTCATTCTGTGTCTGTTTTACAGGTAAAGATATTATCCTGGTGAGCCCTGTCCGTCCTGTGACCGAGGGAGATTCTGTTAGTCTTAGCTGCAGAATAAGAAGCCAAACATTTGCTTCCAAGGTGTTTTTCTATCGAAATGACAAACTCATTCAAAATGATACCAGAAGGGAGCTAAATATCTCTGCAGTGTCAAAGTCAGATGAAGGCTTTTACAAGTGTAAATACTCAATAGGAGTGTCAGCACAGAGTTGGATGTCAGTTAAGGGTGAGTAGGAGTAAAACAAGTGCTGCACTTTCACTGATTCCACCTGTTGGATTCAGTTCATTTTGAGCTGAAGAAAGTCTGCATCAGTTGTTGTGATAGTCTTGAGTTACTGTGAATGGATAAGTTCACACTGTATTCTGTTTCTTGTATATATAATGCTGTATGTGTTTACTTGTAGATCAAAATGTGAATGACATTGACATTAATGTTGTATGTGCATGTGTGTTTATACTTCTGGATTTGTAAATGTATGTTTAGTCTTTACTTTGGCGTCATGTGACATGACTCATCTTTATCAAAATGTATGTACATTCAGAAGCTGCTGTTTACATTTATTAACA
Source organism: Epinephelus moara (assembly GCF_006386435.1). Lineage (NCBI taxonomy): Eukaryota > Metazoa > Chordata > Actinopteri > Perciformes > Serranidae > Epinephelus > Epinephelus moara. The sequence goes on along the minus strand of NC_065522.1, from coordinate 21,300,504 downwards.
GTTTTTATTTATTACAGGAGCCTCCAGGCCTGAAAGCTCTTCATCTCCTGTACCGATGATTATTGGGCTGGTTTTTGGAATTGTACTTGTTATTCTTCTGCTCCTTTTGTATCGCTACAGACGGTCCAAAGGTGAGACCTTTATTACATGAGTTATGATTTAATTGTTCAAATACACAGATGTATTCTGATCCAGCCCAGTCGCCAGAAGAAAATGTTGGCATTGTACATTTCTGCAAACCAAAGATACATTACATTTGTATGTTTCACATGAATCAGATCAACATTTCTAAAGTGAGATGGCTGCCAAGCTGCAGACCTCTGTCGGCGATGAACAATGGTTGGTTATGCTTAAACATGGGTGTTTTTTGGCGACCCAAGGCCATGTTTCCAGCTGCTTTTGTGCCACCGAACATGGGTAATTTAAGCCAAACCTGATCTTTTCTTACCGTACCCTACCCTAAAACCACACATCAACCACAGCATTGTAAGATACGTAAAGTTTTAATGTATCTGCTACATAATAACATACAGATGTAATGTGTGGTTTTCAGAAACATACAATGCCAACATATTTTCTTGCAATTGGGTTGTGATCTCATGACAGAATGGCAGTATGACAACTTAAAATACAAAACCATCTAACAACAAATGTCTTTATTTACAGATTCATGCTTTATCAGGTTGGTACAACATTATCTTATTTTGATTATAACAGGAAATACATGCCATGTTCCTCTGTACATTTATTATCTGCATGTTGTAGGCCAGTCCAGTCTGAGAGCACCAATCGGGGCTTTGCTACAGGTCACATGGTCAACCAGAATGAGGCTCAACAGAATGAAGATCCCTCTCCTCTCCGTGGTAAGGGCAAATCTTGATTTGATACACACATTTTAAAAACATTTAAGGATGTTTAATTATAGTATCATGCAATGAAAATAGACGCTCATCTCTATGAATCAATTAAAGGGTCTGAAGACACTGAAAATGGTACAGCAAACACTGATCAGTCAAAACATTAAAACCACTGGCAGGTGACGTGAAAAACATTGATCATCTTGTTACAATGCAGTGTTCTGCTGGGAAACTTTGGCTCCTGACATTCATGTGGATACCACTTGACACGCAGCACGCACCCAAACACCGCTGTGGACCTAGTATACCCCCCCAGTGGCAACATTGCCTCACTGCAAAAACTGGTCAGGAGTGACCAAAAGAACGTGACAGAGAGTTCAACACATCGACCTGGCCTCCAAATTCCCCAGATCCCAATCTGATTGAGTATTCGTGGGGCGTGCCGGTACCCCAGACGTACCCCAATCTACAGTGGGGCCTTTCTGGATCGGACTTGGCTCTGACATGTCAAGGCATGGACATGGGACCTCTAGGGGGGGCTTTGGAGTCTGGCACTGGGGCGTTGGCGGCGGATCCTTCGAGACCTGTCAGTTGTGAGGTGGGGTACTGGCATGTCCCACGGATGCTCGATCAGATTTGGATCTGGGGAATTTGGATGCCCGGTTGATGCTTTGCACTCTTTGTCATGTTATTTAGTAACACTGCAAAAATGCCCTATCATATTGAGGTGAAAACATTTTAGACATGAGCTTTTCTTTTGCTTAAAATTTGGCTGCTGGTGCACTTTGATTTTTCACTGATAATATTTCTTTGAATAAGTCGGGATGTCCAACTACAAGAATTATCAAAACAAGATCAAATTACTCAAATAAGATTTGTATTTGAATTCTTGTTTCTAGATGATATAACATCAACCCAAATAAGATCCAATTGTTGATTAAGTCAAGGAAAGTGACACTTACCTGAATTAAGTCTTGACAGCTTTTTATAGTGAGCACGAGATAATCCAGTTCATACTCAGAGCAAATCACACTAGAATTGAAATCTAAATATAAGAAGATTATACCATTTACTTAGACATAGAGTTGTCCCAGTGGCAGTAAGAAATGCAGTAACTGCATGATTTAAAGCTCTTTCACACCAAGCATGGATTTTTGTCTATAGAATTTGCATGGAAATTTACAAAAACTGATCTTTGTCACAATGAGTGGGGACAAAAACTATTCAGACAGATCTCAATTTCAGCAGTTTGCCAGCAAAAAGATGTTTGACCAGTGAAATCCTTTGTTCCCAATGATGTCAGACCTTCAGGTGAGAGCTAGCTTGCTGCCAAAATAGAGAATGTCTTCTTACTTTGTTCTTGGCTTCAACCAGGGTAAGATGAAGATGCTAATGTAGCTGTTATGTGCTTGCTGACGTTATATTGTGGTCATTGTCCGAAACAACCCGAAGCCCACTGCTTATTTTGTGTGGAATAATGTAATTGGACGACTGAAACAATCAAAACAGTTCATCTTCCCTGGTTGGGATTATATAGTGTTCCATACAGCAGTGATATGAGGATGTTAGTGAGGGCTAACCCCCCCCCAGAGGAACAAGGTACTCATGTTTCTTTATGGACAGTAACGGGCATTTGTTTTCGAGATAACATTTTCTGTCTGAATTTTTTTTGGGGGGGGTGGAGGTTTTTTTTTTTTTAGGGCTCTGCAGATAATTCACACCGGCCTGGTGTGAATAGCTGTCATGCCGATTTTTGCATCACACTTGTGCAAAATGGCTTTTCAGGGGATTAATTGTGAGTGACTGATGCAGAACTAAAAAAAAGGTTTCTTTTTCAGACACAGCTGAATCTCAGGTTGTCACCTATTCATTGATTGAACTTAAAAACTCTGGAAAGAAGGGTTAGTACTCCAGACGAGATATGTGTTCTGGGTCTGCCCCGGGGCCTCCTACCAATGGGATGCGCCCGGAACACCTCTAACGGGAGGTGCCCAGGAAGCATCCTGATCAGATGCCCAAACCCACTCAACTGACTACTACTCCGAGCTCCTTCCTGATGTCTGTGCTCCTCACCCTATCTCTAAGGCTGAGCCCAGCCACCCCACTGAGGAAACTCATTTCGGCTGCTTATATCCGTGATCTCATTCTTTCTGTCATGAAAAGTCGTTTACAATGTAGCATAATCATGGAAACAATAGGGTGTTCCCTCTGAACTATCAATCGTATTTGTATTTTTTTTGTATTTTTTAGATACAGCTGAATCCCAGAATGTCACCTATTCATCGATTGAACTTAAAAACTTTGGAAGGAAGGGTGAGTACTCCAGATACACAGAATAACTAGAATGTAGTTTATGTTTTGTCCTGAAGTGAAATATTTTATTTAATGGATTAATGTGATCATCTTAACAGGGAAACGCCATGAACCAGAGGAGAGTTGTCTTTACTCTGATGTGAAAATAGGAACTGCAGGTCAGTCGTTTACAACAGTCATGCTCAAAGTTTGTATTGAAATGTGTTCTATCATTATACTGGAGGTGACAACAGGTCAGCAGCTCAATTTATCCAAGTCACCATGGGTAGTTACTACTTACTACCACTGGGTGTCACCAGAGTTTTAAATTGTTAAATCTTATACACATCTATGGCCTTTTAAACTCTGGCATATTTCTAATTAAGTTTTTAATATTTAGTACATGAATATCAATAAATATTGTGTGTCATTTCTGTATAACACACTTCCATCTCACAGATGTGGCAATAACTGAATTGTGCTGTTACACATTATGAAATACTGTGGATTCAACATGGAAATTCCTCCTCCACCTTCTCCTTTTTTTTCTTAATGAGGTTGCACCATAGTACAGACATACAGAGAGCTGTGTTCATTACTGACATGGTTATTTTGTCTTTTGATGTGATGAAAGATTTGTGCTGCCAGTTTCTTCTTTCTCCAAAATTATGGTTTATTGTTATTATTTTATTTGTATTGTTTGATTTGGCCTTACTGAATCACAGCATCAAAGAATTTTTTTGGTCATTTTTGCCTTTATTTATTGTCGGGATGCACCGACTTTGAAGTTGTAGGCTTATATTTAAAATGACAATTTATTCAGTAGCCAATATCAGTGTTTTTATGTTGCTGTTTATTTTGTTTTTGTTGTTATTTATTCCCCCTCTTTGTGCCAGGGAAACACAGAAATCTACACTATAAAAAAATAACTTTTGAAGTAATATTCAATCAAACAAAATTATGACACAACCATTGACATAACCTTTTATATGAAAAATGTATGTTTTTGAAAAACAAAAATATATGTGTAATATATATCATAATTCTCTCTGTAATATCTATTTTATATTACTTTGCAAATAACAAATTTCATGTTCTTTTCAAGTTTTAAATGACAAAACTACATTTTACAAGATTACAATCAACATATCATGAGAATATTAAAACTTACCTTCGTCCCATACTCGTTTTTACTGAATTGAACTCGAACGTATCACAGTATAACTCAGTGCAACCTCCGTGAGCTGTTGCTCATCTCTCGCTGGTTTTAACATGGATTATCTGTCCCTACATACATTTTCTCCCAGGGTGGGTCGCTGGGGCAGTAGGCCAAGCAAAGCACCCCAGACGACGACGTCCCTCTCCCCAGCGACGCTTTACAGCTCCTCCTCCTCCCCCCCAAAGTGTTAGCAGGCCAGATGAGATACATGTTCTGGGTCTGCCCCGGGGCCTCTTACTAGTGGAACATGCCGAAACACCTCTAACTGGAGGCGCCCAGGAGGCATCCTGATCAGATGACCCCTTTAAACGCAAAGGAGCAGCAGCTCTACTCCGAGCTCCTTACCTTATCTCTAAGGCTGAGCCCTGCCACCCTTCAGAGGAAACTCATTTTGGCTGCTTGTATCCGCAATCTAATTTTTTCGGTCATGATTAGTTGTCCACGATGTAATGTTATGGAAAGAATTGGGTGCTTCCTCTGAGGTGTTGATAGTGACTTTACTGCATCATTTCATCCCGAAGGTGTCCTGAGGAAGATCTCTGTTCATGCTTAACAAGTTTTCTATTGTTCCCTGGGTCCCGGGAGTGAGATTCCCAGAGCCCATTTGCCAAACAGTCATTGTATTCTTCTTGCACCTGCTTAGTGATTTAAGTTTTTGGCTGCTAATTTCAAGCCTTGCTTTTTAGCTTGTGCAAAACTGATGCCGCTGCAAAGGACTCGGCCTGTTTGGGGTGCACAATCTACTTAGTGAGCTAGAGGTCACCCCAGCACTAAAGGGTTTTGAACCAGACCAAACTTAAAGAAGGCCAGCTAAAAAACAAAAGATACATTAACTGAAAAAACCCCCACACATTTCTTTTATTTCCATTCTACCTGTCCATTCATCCATTTAGCTGTACGGCACAGAATATGTCAGCTGAGCAAACAAATCCTGAAATCTAGCTTGTGTTTTAGATAACAATGTGACGTATGCCCAAGTCACCCAGCACAACAAAGGTAAAGCCAAGAAAAACAAAGGTGAGAAAGTCTGCTTTCACCTTCAGTTGTTATTGTCCAGCATGTTGGTCTTGTGCAGAGAGCAATGTACAGTATGCAGTATGAGTTTAGTCTGTTTAAAGTCATAGATGTTTATATTATCTATTCTCTTTATTTCTTATTAAGCTTCTTATTAGTAATGTACATTTAATTTACGTTTTACATGTATGCATGGTTTAAGAACTGTTTGAATATGAGTAAATTCTGTATAAACATATTATTACGCTACATATTGTACATATTATTAATTAAACTGAACCTCTCCATTTATAGGAAAATCAACTGCCCCAGCAACTGATGAAGCTGTTTATTCTGAAGTTAAACCAGGAACTGCTCTTGGTAATAATGCACCACATGATGTGCACACTTAAATGATTATTCAGCAGATTGTTAAATGGATATAAGTCAGATTAATATGTCAGAGAGCACTATTGCATCTTGAATAATGATTTGTTTTGTTGTTTTGCTTCTCTTCCAGGTCTGTAAGGAGAGGTCATTCTTCAATTCCATATTTTTTTTATCCTATTGGTGGTCGCGGTGGGGCTGGAGCCTATCCCAGCTGACATTGGGCGAGAGGCAGGGTGCACCCTGGACAGGTCACCAGACAATCACAGGGCTGACACATAGAGACAGACAACCATTCACACTCACATTCACACCTACGGACAATTTAGAGTCACCAGTTAACCTGCATGTAATTGGACTGTGGGAGGAAACCAGAGCACCCGGAGAAAACCCACGCTGACACGGGGAGAACATGCAAACTCCACACAGAAGGGCTCCCCCACCTCAGGTTCAAACCCTCCACCCTGGAACATTTTTGCTGTGAGGCAACAGGGCCAACCACTGCGCCACCGTGCCGCCTGTATAAAAATGCTCTCAAGTATTTTAGAAAATTATTGTGGGCACACTGCTATCCACATATTACACATGCTCAGTATTTTGTGCAGTTAATTTGTTGGTATATCACAAAAAAATCACATCATTCCATTCAAAAATTATCTGTCACATGGGATTATTCAAAGTACGTCTCCAGTGAAACGTGATCCCATCAGCTTCTTTACCTTGTGCACTGTAATTTAGTCCTTTTTGCGTCTTCTTACATTGTTGGCTGCTGCTTTATAATTGTGCATGTTTCCGGATGGTTCTGGTAATCCATGGTTTCTGGTTGTGGAATAATTTCACCGTCTACACATCCTGGCCTCAACAAGACAGCCGCATGGTCACTCCTCCCCAGCACAGTCGGCAATGATCCACAACAGGATCGGGACAGCAGCTCACAGTCCCACTGACACACCAGTCCTTGTTTACCATGGAACACACGCCTCCTCTACTTCTCTTGCCTGAGTCCTCTGCTCCGTCACAATTGGTGTACAGAATAAGAGTCACCTGGTGAAATGGCGCTGTCAGGGATCAGCCAAGTTTTGGTGAACATCCTGATATCCTGTTGAAAACTGATGCAGCACAGAGGTTGTCCAGTTTATTTCCAGCATCTGTACGATGGCTAGCAGGATGCTAGTTTGGCTGACGCTCATTCTCCATCTTTTCCTCATTGTTTAATGATGTTTACATTTGAGAACCTTGACCTGGCTAGCTAACAGCTAGCTAGCAGTGGAGAGTTCACAGACTGGTCAGCTGATGCTCATCATCCTGATGAGAGACTCGCAGCCACACGCCATCATCGTCCAAAGCCCACCACAAAAAGCACCACCAACACGTTGACAGAGAGGCGACTGGAAGCGTCTGTGCTTAACTTGTGGATTTAATTAGTCTGAGCACGAGCACAAGACTACTGATGCTTATTCTCATTTAATGTTAATGCACTGCGTTATCTTTATTTTGTACAGTCATTTTGTCTTTTATTTTTTTGTATGAAACTGTGAATCCAAGCTATTCCAAAGAGCAGCACAAGTATATTTGAGCTTCTGATAGTGCAGCTTTAAAGTCAGCATCTTTTATAGAGTTAGATAAATCAATTAATCGTTAAAAATTATTTTAATATACATGTTCATGTTTTATTTTCACCTTCATGGATTTGATATTTTTCGTTTTCAATATTATTTTTTTTAGCATTCTGTGCATCAATAAAGTTTAAAGCTAATTTATTTATTTATTTATTATTTTTTTAACTGGACATCTGAACTGGATAAAGATACCATATTAGCCTTCTGGCACTGTCAATCTTGGCAAAAGCCATAAAGTGGACTTGGTGTTGGTTTTCAGGAACTATTTCTTTGGTTAAAAGAGTTCCAACTAAAACTGTTCTGTGATCTGCGGATTATCTAGAGTTACTGAGACATCTGCTCAGCAAAGACATGTTGCTGTGTGGCTCCATTTATTCAAATTCAGTTCACCTATATCGCATTAAGGTAAAGGCAGATATCAGACACAGAACAAACAAAAGTATCTTCATGATGAGATACCACTGAGTGTACTGTGGTATATTTTAGCTTTCAGCCCAGCGGCCACAGAAAAGCCTGGAATTGGACAATTACAAAATGATGGAAAACATTAGTTAAAGCTATTACAGTTTAATGAGGCTGTGTTGCACGAGTCCTGACATGTATCTTCTGTTTTTGTGTCACATTACCCACCAGAATTAAGGTCAAGCTAAGAACCGTAAAGCGAAAAATTGCCCTGCATCCTGTTGCAGTTAAATGTGACTTTGATGCTTGAACAAATTTGACGCTTATTATACAGTAAATGACGTGTTACTTATTATTATATTGAATTTTCTGGGTCTGTTACAGCATAAATATATCTGCTCTGTAAACTATTTGTCTTTCTATATGCTCCTGTGGGTCTATGTGTGCATTTTAAAGATTTCAAGATTCAAGATTCCTACCAATGGGATGCGCCCAGGAAGCATTCTGATCAGATCCCCAAACCCCACTCAACTGACTACTACTCCGAGCTCCCTCCGGATGTCTGTGCTCCTCACCCTATCTACTCCGAGCTCCCTCCGGATGTCTGTGCTCCTCACCCTATCTCTAAGGCTGAGCCCAGCCACCCCACTGAGGAAACTCATTTTGGCTGCTTATATCCGTGATCTCATTCTTTCTGTCATGAAAAGTCGTTTACAATGTAGCATAATCATGGAAACAATAGGGTGTTCCCTCTGAACTATCAGTCATATTTGTATTTTTTTGTATTTTTTAGATACGGCTGAATCCCAGAATGTCACCTATTCATCGATTGACCTTAAAAACTTTGGAAGGAAGGGTGAGTACTCCAGATACACAGAATAACTAGAATATAGTTTATGTTTTGTCCTGAAGTGAAATATTTTATTTAATGGATTAATGTGATCATCTTAACAGGGAAACGCCATGAACCAGAGGAGAGCTGTCTTTACTCTGATGTGAAAATAGGAACTGCAGGTCAGTCGTTTACAACAGCATGCTCAAAGTTTGTATTGAAATGTGTTCTATCATTATACTGGAGGTGACANGATCATCTTAACAGGGAAACGCCATGAACCAGAGGAGAGCTGTCTTTACTCTGATGTGAAAATAGGAACTGCAGGTCAGTCCTTTACAACAGTCATGCTCAAAGTTTGTATTGAAATGTGTTCTATCATTATACTGGAGGTGACAACAGGTCAGCAGCTCAATTTATCCAAGTCACCATGGGCAGTTACTACTTACTACCACTGGGTGTCACTAGAGTTTTAAATTGTTAAATCTTATACACATCTATGGCCTTTTAAACTCATATGACTTTTTTAACTCATGGCATATTTCTAATTAAGTTTTTCATATTTAGTACATGGATATCAATAAGTATTGTGTGTCATTTCTGTATAACACACTTCCATCTCACAGATGTGGCAATAACTCTTAATGAGGTTGCACCATAGTACAGACATACAGAGAGCTGTGTTCATTACTGACATGGTTATTTTGTCTTTTGATGTGTTGTAAAATTTGTGCTGCCAGTTTCTTCTTTCTCCAAAATTATGGTTTATTGTTATTAATTTATTTGTATTGTTTGATTTGGCCTCACTGAATCACAGCATCAAAGGCTTTTTTTGGTAATTTTTGCCTTTATTTATTGTCGGGATGCACCGACTTTGAAGTTGTAGGCCTATATTTAAAATGACAATTTATTCAGTAGCCAATATCAGTGTTTTTATATTGCTGTTTATTTTGTTTTTGTTGTTATTTATTCCCCCTCTTTGTGCCAGGGAAACACAGAAATCTACACTATAAAAAAAATAACTTTTTAAGTAATATTCAATCAAACAAAATTATGAGAGAGAGTAGCTCATGTTCACAAATATTCATTGAACTTTCCTAGGCCTTGGAAGTAACATATTGGAGTTATTAATTAAGGGGTGTTCCCCTTTGAACTAAACGTACATCTGCTGCTATACTAGAGAGTACAATTTGAACAATTATCTTAAACAGGACAAATCAGTTTTTGTTATTTGAAGCATAAACAATGTCTCACATGAGTCCTAGCTATTGGCACACAGTAACTGTCAGAGGGGGCAGGGCTTCAGCTCTCGTCATGTTCGCTTCTAATGATGAGACTATTTCTGTTCTGCTTGAGTGCCTTCACTTCCTGTGGGTGATGTCGTGACCAAAGTTGAAACCAGAATTTCACCATAAAGGGAGGACATTTAAAGTTTCTGTACTAGAGCGATGGAATACTTTTCTCTGCAGTACTGCTGTTCAACTTTTTGATTTGAGCTAAAGAATGAACATTTTTTGAAGAATGAACATTTTTTCCAGCGTGGTGAGAGAACCCATGGATTAAAGACGTGAGTATGACACCTGTAATGTCAGCTGTCCACTTGAAACTGTACGCTGTAGACAGGTAGGCAGTTTATTCATTCATTATTCATTCATTCTTCTTGACTTGAACTATTTTATACAGCAGGCGTCATAGTAGCACAAAGAATTATTGACCCTTTGAGAGGCAGCAGTAGCCCACAGGATGATCATATCTATATCAGGAAGGAAATTTAAATGTNCAGTGACTTTGTTTGAAGAATTGTCGCCATTAATGAAAAAAATGATCATTCCTGTAAGTTTGATAATGTCTGATGAAGTTCCAATTTTTATCTCAGCACTGAATATACTCCTCTACTGTGGACATGCTCAAGGTAATTATACTTCTTCTTGTTTATATATTCACTGGAGACAAATATTCAACAACTGCATCACTTTTCACCATTTTCTGTGTGTTCTGTTTCGGCAGTGTTTAATTAATACAATAAAGAAAACACAATGCTTATGTTGGTTTCTAGATGCTGTGCTGACCATTGAACCAAACTGGTCCACTTTATTTACCAGAGAGTCTGTTACCTTCATATGTGACATGAGAGAAGGAGAAGAAACTGACTGGTATTATAAAACCGAGAGGGATCATCACGAATTTCTCCGCTATGGCTCAGTTAAGAGATCTACAGTACAATTGCCATATACAGGCCACAGTGGTGAATACCAGTGCGTTGGTGATCCCGAGCGCTCACCATATTCAAGAAAAGAAAGTAATAAAGTTTCTCTAACTGTATCAGGTAAGTGATACGTTTTACCACCATGACCAAGTTCACTTTAAGCATTTATTTATATATTTATTTATTTTTATCAGCCATGTTGATATGATCACCCTGTTTGACATAGTGCTAATACATACTGTATAAATATTAATCTTGTTTATAAACTAGTTTTACATTCAGAAACCTTAAAGTGGAGATAAAACACTTAACGACGTAGGCATTTCCCATTTACGGATTTTGTGCCTCCTCGGCCCTTTGCTTTGTGACCTGGAAATCAATCTTCATGTTCCATCTCGCAGGGTGTCCCAATTCCTAAAATGCATCTTGAGAAGCTAGGAGTGAGGAGGCTTGCTGGAAAAGCTAAATAGAAATATTTGTATAAAAAGTAGCCTCATCGATCTATCTCTCCATCTACTTATCTACCTACCCATCCCAACAACATTTGCAAGTCAAAGCTACAAGCACTTTTGTAAAAACAGACTGTGATCAAAATAAAATGCAAACACAGGGATTTTATTCCCGTTTGAAAATTTGCAGCTGCACAACAGTTGCACCTCCAAAACACTAGTCCGGCAGCGGGGTTTCTGTGAAGTGCTGTAAAGTTTAGTTGATTCAAAACACACATTAAACACACATTAAACATGGCTTAATAGAGACAATGTCAAACACAAGTACACAAATCAGCTTCACTATAACTCACAGCATTCACAGACAAACACTTGTCTTTATCTGGACACATTTTCCCCACAAATACAACATGCTAACGTTATTAGCACAAGTCTATGGCATTTAACATTGTATAACATAGCCTAGCAGCTAGCAGACTTTTATCCTCTATTCATATGAAACCAGGGTCAACAACATTTAACAAGGGAACTGTAACAAAATTCGGCTCCATAACAGCTCACAAGGTTCACTGACAAAACAACTGTCTTATACTAAACATGCTAACATTATTAGCACAAGCCTATGGCATTTTACATTGTATAAATTAGCCGAGCAATGAGCGGAGATTTCCTCTGCTCATATGAAGTCAGGATAAATCACACAGAAAACTTAAAATGCTATTTTTGTGGAGGCTTTATTGTCTTCACAATTTATTGTATTTTTGTGGAGGCTTTATTGTCTTCACAATTTATTGTTTCTTATCTGTGAAATAAGAGTAAATAGAAGCTTTGTTTCTACTGAGGGAAATGGTTTCAGCTTACAATAATAGACAGGAGGTCTGCGTCGCCGCACCGTGTAGTTAAATTTCTGGGTAGGTTCATGGCAGGTTACGGCTCTAAAAAGTGTTGCTGGAGACCTTGTGAGTGTGTGAGTGGGGCGGAGCTGTGCCGAGAGTGTGAGAGAGGAGAGACACACACTGGTATGTGTCATGTAACATGACTTGACCCTTTATCGATATAAACAGTGTTGTCTTAATTTTTATCTTGCTTGAAAATAAATTGATATATTGTATAGTTGTTGTATCGCCCAGCCCTAGGTTCATATAGTGATTGGCATAATTTACAGCTGTGTTAGAAACTTCTCTGATTGGTGGTTTCTGCCACTCTGTGGTCCGACTCTAGCAATTGCCATTAGTGACAGTAGAAAGAGGAGCAGGGACATGAGTTATTTCTCAGATTATCTGTCTCATGTACTTGTTTTAGAACATTGTGATCATTTCAGCAAATATGACACCAAAGTATTTTCATGAAAGTTTCCAAGTGTAGCTTTAAATTCAGTCATACTTTTTAAGACTTTTTTTTTTTTTTAATTGAGCTGATTTACTAAAAAAGGTATGACCTGTGTTCCACAGACAGAGATGTGATCCTGGAAAGTCCTGCATCCACTGTGTTTGAAGGAGAATCAGTGACCCTGCGCTGTCGACATCGTACTCAGACAAAGGAGAAGAATGCTGTTTTCTACAAAGACGGATCACCTATTGAAACAGACACAAACCATCAGTCAGCGATGTCTTCAGAAAACACAGTTCAAGTCATTTCAGATGGGAGCTCTTACATGTGTAAATTTGAGGACGAAGAATCTGAACCAGTAAAACTCAAAATGGAACGTAAGTAGTTTTCATACTAGAGTCTCAAAATTTAAAGAGCAGCAGGCATGTACTTTAGCATTTCCAGAGTGAAGTGGAGTGATGATTCCTCTGCATTATCTTAGAGACAGTGGACACTTAACAAAAGGAAAAAGAGAAAGCTGTGTTTAAATTGTCGTTCATTCTTAGAAGTGTGTTTGTGCTCACTTTAATCCATGTTAGGTTAATTTAACCAACAGCTTTAGTGGTTAATAAATGTTTAACAGAAGCATTGTTGCAACTGATTTCCATCAGTTTACGATACTTAAATAATATATTACTGATTTAAAAAGGTGATCAAAATAATTTGATATAATTTTCTACAGTAAGTTGTAGCACCACCAAGAATGCTGGATGAGATTATGTTATTCATTTTAATTATCTTTCAAACTGGACTGATTCACAGGGAAATAATGACCACTTTTATGTCTTTGTCTAAATTAAACAGCACAACCAAAGGCCAGACTGAGCAGATACTTTCCATCAGGGGGCAGTGTGACACTGACCTGCTCTGTGAGCCCATCATCATCATCATCATCATCATCATCATCATCTGGTTGGAAATACTTCTGGTACAGAGGCAATAAAACCTCTGAACCTCTGACCACAAAAGATGATGTCTTCCTCTCAAATGAAACAATCAGTGTCTCACAGGGAGGACTCTACTGGTGCAGAGGAGGAAGAGGAGATCCACTTTACTACACAGAGTACAGTGATCCAGTCGGTAATATGACATGGAATATAAAATGCAGAAAATAATATATATTATTAATATTTCTGAATGAGGATTAAGGCTAACACTAAAATGAGTTTGATGTTTAATCTTTTCTAATCTGTGTATTTGTGGCCTCTTGATCGTGAACAGTTACAAACAGAGCTGTTGTGACCCTGCGACCCAACTGGCCTGAGATATACTATCTGGAGACGATCGCACTTACATGTGAACTTGAGGATGGAGGAGACGCTGAGTGGGAGTATGAGTGGACGACATCCAGCTCATACAGACCTGAAAAACAAAAGGAAAACATGATTAGATATGCTTCGTCATCATACAACGGAGACTACAGGTGTGTGGGCACACTGAAACATGAAAAGTCTTCAACAGAGTGGAGTGATGCTTTCACATGGAGAGTATCTGATTGTAAGTCACATGTCATCAGTTGTCATTTTTTTTTATTTTGCTGAATGTGAAAAAAAGTTATTTTGGTATCTATATCTTAAGACAGTGCACCTTGACATTTGAATTATGATACAATCAGTGCATGTAATCCACCAACAATACATCAAAACATTTTTTTCATTCTGTGAAATCACTTTCCAACAGATAAACCTCAGCCTGTCCTCACTGTGTCTCCATTATGGCTGAGTCCTGGAGCCTCAGTAACTCTGAACTGCAGTGTTGAACATCCATCTGCAGGATGGAGGTTCTTCTGGTATAAGGCTGTTCCCAAACTGTCAGACAACTCCTACAGCTATGAGCTGATACCTGGCAGCATCAATGGGACTGAACAGGATTCCTACATTGTTGATGGACAGACACACACAGAAGGATATGTGTGCAGAGCTGGAAGAGGAGATCCAGTGTATTATACTCATTACATTGAACCTAAGTGTGTCTGGTCTGGAGGTAGGTTTAGTTTGAGTTTTTTTTAAATGCACTTGTTGTGACCTTTCCCTCACACCAGCATCAGGTCAATAGTTTAGTTCTCCAAACATCCTGACACATAATATTGTTGTCTACGTTTGTTCAAACCTTTGACTTTGGAAATCCATAACCCAATCTTGTAAGGCTTCTGCATTACATGTCAAGTCACAAACCATAATGTTTTTAAAAATGCTTTAAATTTCACTTAACAGTACAATGGTTGTATTTTATCTAAGGATTAATATTCCTTACTATTAGTTAAATGTTTAAGTTAATACGTGGTAAATTAACATCCAACAATTCTCTCCAAAATGCATTTTAGGCATCAGTTATATACTCACGTTTTATGTTTGCTCTCTTTTTCCTCTCTTCTTTTTTTGGGATTCACACTGAAATTTTGTACCCAGAGATCAGTAATGTACTGTATGCACGTATTTGTGCAGTCTATGAACTGCACGTTCCTTCACAATTTGCACACGTCACGTTTGCACTAATGGCATAACATGCACTGTGTTACACTGGTGCATGACTAAGAATTGTTTCAGCCTCAACTGTCAAAATGATTAAATTCACATTAAACCTGAAGGGTTGTTTCCATGGTGGAATTTTAAATTTTATTATATACCTGTATTGGTGTGATCCTTTGTGTCTATACTCCAGCATTTAAACAGATTAAAACCAACAAGGAAATCAAATGATTGTTGACTTTATGGCCTTTTTAGTTTTTTTTAATGCTTTGTCTGCTTTTTATGTGTTTTTAGATTCTCATTCAGCAGCGTCTCTCACAGTGAGTCCTGACAGAATGCAACACTTCAGCAGAGAGCCTGTGTCACTGAGATGTGAGGGAAACTCTGCTGAGTGGAGAGTGAGCAGGTTTTCTGAAGATGACTACCCGAGACACTGTTCTTCGTCTTCTTCTTCGTCTTCTTCGTCTTCTTCTTCTTCTTCTTCTTCTTCTTCTTCCTCCTCTTCTACTTCTTCCTGGGGGAACATGACTGGATCCAGATGCAACATGAACAGTCACTGGCAGAGTGGAGTCTACTGGTGTGAGTCTGAAACAGGACAGTTCACCAATGCAGTCAACATCACTATACAGTGTGAGTCTTAATTCATTTAAAAGATTTTGTTTCTGAAGTATTTTAACATTCTGTTACATAGTTTTGAAAATCTGAAGGTGACTAACATTATACAAACTGATTTTCAAAATGAGTGAAACTTGATGACCTTTAAAAGAGCTCATCAGCTTTGGTTCATTCAAGTATCATTTCTTAATATTATCCAAGATATTGTCAGATGGATTTTATTGCTCATTGACATCTTTATAACAATAATCATCTAACATTAATTTTATACTTGAAGTACCAGAGTTTTGAAGCTCTACTAGTCTGTAGCACACTGCCACAAAATCCACATTGGCTGCCAACAAATACCAATAATAATGAATGTTAATGTTTGAATACATTAAAATATTATTATAGCTGTAATTTTAACCATGTACATCACCATAGTGCCATATTTTCCAGTCTGATGAAGGTTGGCTGCTCGGGTAAATTGGCATTTTCTGAATGTAATTTCCAAAACAGTCAAAATTTTTGCTAAAAAGTCACATCCCCAGTCACCAGCAGCTGAAATGAAAGGACTGGTTTAAAGGTCCAGCATTTGATGACAGAAAGATACATTTACAGTAAGACAGGGATTTCTCAGTTACTGCATGCAGCTGTAAAATTAATTCAAACATTTATTTTCATACTGCATGCAGCTGTAAAATTAATTCAAACATTTATTTTCATAATGTTTCATCAGCTTGTTTAAGCTGCACCAGCTGATCTCTGCGACCAAATCTTTGTATTTTTTAATCTTTTTACAGACAGTGATATTATCCTGGTGAGCCCTGTCCATCCTGTTACTGAGGGAGATTCTGTCACTCTTGGCTACAAATTGAGGACAGAACACGTTCACTATATTGTGGATTTCTATAAAAATGACAGACACATCCCAAATGTTACTGGAAGGGAGCTGACTATCTCTGCAGTGTCAAAGTCAGATGAAGGCTTTTAAAAATGTAAAGGAAAAGATTCACCACAAAGTCGGAAGAGATGGACGTCACCAGAGAGTTGGATGTCAGTAAAATGTGAGTATGATTTAAAGAGTTTCTTCAGCATTGGGGCGTCGGTGGCTTAGTGGTAGAGCAGGCGCCCCATGTACAAGGCTGTTGCCGCAGCGGCCCGGGTTCGACTCCAGCTTGTGGCCCTTTGCTGCATGTCACTCCCTCTCTCTCTCTCCCCCCTTCACGCTTGTCTGTTCTGTCAAATAAAGGCTAAAAATGCCCCCCAAAAAAAGAGTTTCTTCAGCATTTTTTTGTAAAGCTGTGTTACGGTCCAAGATAGAAAGATTATAACTGAATTAGTCTGACTTTGTTTAGCTTTTTTTTTTTTTTAAACAGTTTAAACTGAAGTGACCCTTCAGACATGGTACCTTGACCCTAGGTCCGTTAACCATTTCCACCACAAACAGTACCCTTAAATGTGGGTGGGGTTGTTGTCACTCGCTGCTCTGTCCAGCACTCACTGTATTTCCTCGTAAACGGAACAACACCTGCACCTCGTTTATCGTCCACAGAAAAAGGTTGCACGGCGACATTTTCAGAGCAAAACAGAGCAGACTGCAGCGAGTGTCTCTCTCCGTGGGATATTTAAAAATAGCAGGTTTATGCATGTAGTCCTTCTCAGGCAAGCTCAGGGGTTTAGTGTTTATGGAGCCCACAGGAACAACACTCAACACAATGCTTTTTTTTTCTCTAAGTGAGGATTCGAATATACACAGTTCACATAATGTGGTCGAAATTAATATATATTTTTTTAAATGTTTGAAGATCCACTCACTACTTAAAATGTATGTCATCCAAGAGAGACAGAAAAAACTGAAGTGATGGTAACAGTTGTCACAGTGCAATTTAAGCTGTGTTGATTGATTATCGTCGTCATCAACTCATGCACTGAGTAACATTTCAAGAAAATGTTCCACCTTTAGAAGCTGCTGGCAGTCGGCCCAATAAATTGAGTTTTTTTCTGCTGCAAGAGACAGCAACATCCTTTATTTTTATAGTTATATTTTACAAATGTAAAACTTGCCACGGTATGAAGAGTGGTTACAAAACCAGCCACAACTCAGCCCTGAGCAGAATGACCGTCTGCTATTGACCAATCAACGAACTGCAGTGTTCACAGCTCCACCTTTTAGTACCAGCTCTGTGTGCTAGGTACCCCAACAGAGGGGGTCCAAAAATGGGGACGGTACAGAACGGTTCCATTGGTACCATCTACAACTTTTCACAGTGGAAACAGAAATAAAGCTTACCAAACTGAACTGAACTGTTCTGTGGAAACGGGGCTTAAATGTGCATGGTATGTGATCAGGGGTTTATAAAAGTGTATTTTTGTGTATGTGGTTTTCTACTTGTGCATTTATTTATGTGTAAATGTATTTTTGTATACATGCTTAGATTATGTTTGCATGTTAGTGTCTGTGTGCAACATATGATTCCTATGAATTAGCGCCCCACAAATGAGGTTGCGTCCTTAACGCACAGCTATGTAATTAACATAAAGTTACAGAGGTTAGGTTTAGGTAGAAAACATGGTATGGACGTACCCTAAAATGCCTTAAAGTTCACATGGTTCCGAACATGTGACACCAGCGGAAAGTAACGGGCAAATGTCTGTTTTTTGTGACCCCTCCACCACTCCAATCTGCCTCCTTATAAGCATGCTCGGGACTGCCTCCTTGTTAACTGCTGTCAGTGCATTGGTCACGTTATCGCAGAATTTTCAAAAAATGGTGGGATATGAACGAATTTGGGTGCATTAGTTTTTGTAGGAAAACGTACAAACAGTTTGTGAGAACAGTTTGATGTATGTTCTTATACATTTTTGGATATCAGTTATTGTTTTCTTACTCTTGGAGTTTTATTACTTCGGCTTGACTGGACCTTGACTGTGTTTATGTAAAGCACTTTGGGAAATCTATTTGTGAAAAGTGTTATATGAGTAAATATTAATATAGGTTATTTATTATAATTATGTATTTATTATTTATTTTAGCAGCGCCCAGGCTTGAAGGAAGCTCTCCATTTCCTGTGCTGTTGATTGTTGGGCCGGTTTGTGGAGTTTTACCGATTCTTCTCCTGCTGCTGTTTGTGTGTCGCTACAGAAAGTCAAAAGGTGAGAACTTTTACTTCTGATGTTAGACTGACTCTGATGTGATTACATGTACTGTAGTAACAGTAGAACAATTCACCATACAAAATAATGTAACAACAGATGTCTTTTTCCTCCACAGATTCATGCTTTGTGAGGTTGGTTCAACACTCTCTTCTCTCATTCTGAATGTGACAGTAGCACAGTGCATATGCTTTTTAAAGTCACTGTATTTACTTCATGTTTTGGATCCACCAGGTCTCAGAGCAGCAGTCGGGGCCCTGCTACAGACCACATGACCAACCAGGATGAAACTCAGCTCAAAGAATATGCTCCTCCTCTCCATGGTCAGCCTTAATCCTGATTAATTTTATGATTTATCATCAACTCTAAGACTAGTATTTCACATGTGATTATCTGTTTTGGTAGTGATGGCCAAATGAAGCCTCATGAACCAATTTCTTTATTTTCTGACCCCACCAGATGGCGCTCTTGGTTTAAATATAAAGGCTGAAGGACTTGCAATGAAGTGTGCTTTCAAACCTTTGTTGAACAGACAGTGCTATCTAGTGGCGTCAGAAAATAAAGACAGTGGTTCAAGAGGACTCATTTGGCCATCACTATGTTTTGGAATTATGTAGAATTTTGTATAATGTGATCAAAAGTTTTAGTATGACCTTGGCTTGATTTTCACTGCTCTGTAGGCGATGCTGTTCTCTATGAATCAAACAAAGGCTTTGAAGAACCTGAACATGGTAAAGTATAGACTTTATGTTTGACACTGAGCAGTTAGATATACTAGAATAAGATGATCAGGTGATTTATTGACAATCCCTTAAGTTTAAACAAATATCTATGTTTCAGGTGAATCCAACGATGTCACATATTCTGTGGTTGAGCTCAAAAACTACTTTATTTTATGGAGTGACAATTACATTAAACACTAGAGATGCCTTTGTAGACCAGCAGTACCTAAATAAAATACAGGAAGTTGTCTTTTCATGCATTCATCTGATCCTTCAAACAGGGAAGAAAACAGAGGAGCCAGAGGAGAGCGCAGTTTACTCAGATGTGAAGATAAGATCAGCTACAGGTACAGTGAAGTACAATAGATTCACTCTAACTTTTTATTGGGTACTGTCACAGTGTAATCTCTTCACACCACTTCATACCACTAGGTATGTCAGCAGTGTCTGCAGTGGTCAAATCCTACAGTACATAAAGAGCTCTCATGTACCCCCTGCAGTACTCCAAAGTACCCCTAGGGGTACCCGTACTCCACTTTTAGAAACACCGACCTATTCCTTTTAACACTGTAACCTGTATCATATTTCCTGTTGTGTTTTGTTGTGTACACTAAGATTATTTTAGATCATGTATGGATGCATTGCTAAAGAAGACAGTGTACATATCATTATGATTGTCTACTGGGGCATTACTGTTTAATGCAAAACATTCATAGGAAAATCACGTCCTGTAGCGGCGGATGAAACTGTTTATTCAGAGGTCAAACCAGGAAAAGCTCTTGGTAATAATACAGCATCAACAGCAGCAACACAATGTGCATTTTTGGATAAGTCACTATAGTGATTTATTTTACAGATACAGATAGTTAAATGGGTTAGAAATGGGAGTTAAATGTCATTGAGCACTCTTAATTCTTAAATAACCCTAACCTTGTTTTTCCTTTTGGTTTTCATCCAGATCAATAGAGAGATCTGCATCGACAAGACCAGCAGAATGGATGACAACATGAAGAACTGCATCAGTGTTTAAACAGTATTTGCTATTTTTATTTAATTATTGTGTGCAGCTCCGCTATGCAAATATCAGACATTATTCTGTACAGTTAAACTAATGGCAGGTCAGTCCAGTAGTTTGCTATCAGCAGTGTTTTTTATTTGTTCTTACATGATTTCCTGTACATAAGCAGTTTATTTATTTGTCTTTTCTCTGATTGTAGTGATCCAGTAAAGTCAAGCTTTTGTTAGGCGTATGTTTCTTTGATAGAAATCTAAAAACTTGCACAATTTTATGCAGATGACATGCTTTTATGTGTCAGTGGCTCTTCTCTTAATCAGGCCATGGAAAATCTACACACTGCTTTTGATACATTTCAGATCTCTCTCATCAAACGTGAGCTTCTTTTAAATTCTGGTAAATTTAAAACAAGTTTATACTGTCCTCTAGGTCACAGGTTCCCAACCTGGGAGTCCTGACACCCACTAAGGGTCACCAAAGCTTCACAGTGGGTTTGGAGGACTTCTGATTTTAAGGGGTGTAAGACAACTTTTTTTCTAAAAAAGATACACAGTAGGCCTATATCTTAGCATTTCATTTATTTCTGTGAAGATATCAATATATACATATATATTTAAGTGTATGATTGTTAAAAAAAAATAAATAAAAAGACATACAGACAGAATTGTAAAGAAAGTTACTGAAAATATCAAGAAAACTCACCTCTGATGCAATAATCAGGAAATACTCTTCAAAATTCATTTATTGTGTTCACTATTGGGTTAATTGTACAGAGTATCCTTGTTCTGTGTTGTTGTTATGCATTCAACATAATATCAATAAAACATGTCACTTGGTAAGGGGTCGTCAGTTTACTCAATGATAGAAAAGGGGTCTCTTAAGGAAAAAGATTGGGAACCACTGGTTACCCATAAATATCCAGCCTACTGTCCATATCCAAACCCTTCAGGGTTCTGCAATTGAAATTGTTGAATGTTATAAATCTTTGGAACTCTGGCTGGATACCAGACTCACTTTTAAGACCCATGTGGAACACCTATCAAGCAAACTGAGGGTCAAAATTGGAGTTTTGTCCAGAGACAAATCTTGTTTTCCTCCTGCTAGTTGAAAGACCATTGTTTAATCTACAGTCACATCTGCTCCTGATTATATTGTATATCTGACTGTATATATGCATGCTTCTTCCTCCACCTTAAAGCCTCTTGACTCAGTGTATCACAGTGCTGAACTTCAACATAGGTGGTACATTTGTCACACTCCGTTGCATCTTATATGAAAAGGTGGGATGGTCCTCCTTAACAAACAGAAGCAGCATTCTATCTTGTTTATTTACAAGGCTCTTCAGCAAAAAACTGCTGTGTTACCTCTGCTCTCTGATTCTTACTCTTCATAGGTTTCATTTTTAGACTAACAACTTCCCTACAATGTCAAGCATTATACAGTATGTGGTGAGACACTTACTGTGGTACAGTAAGTATTTTAAAGGGCCATTTTAATCATTTTCAACCTGAATGTTAATGCTGCAATGTAGTGAGGGCATGTGGAAATGTGACAAGCAAACCACAATTCATTTGCTTCTGCCCCACCCCATGATGTAAAACATGTCAACACTACACTACACTTAGTCATATCTCCTCATGAAGATAGGGTTGTTTACATTTGATTAGCTCTTTTTCAAGAAAGAAATAGCAATTACAAACATTGCTGACAGCTTTGTGCTGGAACAAGTTTATTGATGCATAAAATGCTCAGACATAAAGAAGACATGTTAAATCCATCCAGGTGAAACTAAAATACAGACAGTATCTAATCAAAGCATTAAAAATGGGAGAACAGAGGAAACTTGTATGTGTGACAGGATGAATGGTTTGATAACAGATCAAATGTTGTAAATCTGTAAAGCTTTTTCCATCAAAAACTGAAAAAGATGCTGACGTTAAAGGCGCTCGATCACCTGAAGCTCAAATATTTCAAACTGTTACTTTCTGCTGTTATTTGGAATAAACTGCATTTGAGGTTGTCTACAGGAGCTTTAAAAAACAAAGTGACAGTAAATTGTAAGAAGCAATACAAGACATAAATATTATAGAGAGACATGATATATTTATATATATATATATTTATAAAACTGTAATTATATGTGGAAAAAAAGCATTTGTGTTGATCCAGTAGAAGACAAAATAAAAACCATATAATGTATTTCTTTGAAATGATCTGCTACTAGATTAACTGTACAGAATGCTGTCTGATAAATACTGTTTAAACAGAGGTTTAGTTTATCATGTCATCCATTCTGTGGGTTTTGTTGATGCAGATCTCTTTATTGATCTGGAAGAAAACCAAAGGAAAAGGTGATTTAAGCTTATTTAAGAATGAATGGGTGCTTTTTGACATTTAACTCTGTTATTACACAACATGAAATGAAAACTAATATAAAAATAATAATATCAAAAACTGTAAAAGCTCTTGTACACTGTAATTATTAGGTATTTAAACAGTTTTTTTTGGGGGGGGGGGGGGGGGTGTTGGAATCAATAGTCAGCCTAGCGAGGGAGACTCCACCGCTATTTAGGTTCACCAAAATTTAGGAGAAGGCACCAGGTCATAGACGTATGACGCACACTTTAGTTGATGGAATGGTAAAACTTTTTTTGAGTGCATAGGTTACACATTTTTACCACTGGAAAATGTAAGAGTCACTTTAGGCCTACAGCAATGAAAAATGAAAATTGGAATGTTAAACAAAATAACATTCATTTCCATATCATTTTCCATATTGTTTGTGAGAGGCTAAAGCGCCACATGAGGCTCCAGAGCTGCAGGTTGCCTACCCCTGGTGAAGGATTTGACAATTGCTGACTCCTGGTGGTGGTATTAAAAACTTACAAGGCAGCACAGCATCTAATAAAATCTTACATTATAGAAAATAGAATTATATAGAATATTTATATTTAGTACAAAGTTTATTGTACTTGACTGTACCTGCAGCTGATCCTGTCGTCACATTTGAGTATTCGTTCTCCTCTGGCTCATTATTCCTCCCTGTTAAAAGAATAAGATGAATTCATGAAAAGACAAGTTACTGTACTGTATTCAGGGTACACTGGCCTACACAAGCATCTCAACTTTTGCATATTATTCTCACTACATAAAATGAAGCACGCACCCCTCTTAGCAATCAGTGCTTTTAAGATCAGTTACACAATATGTGACATCCCTGGATTCATTTAAAATCTAGATATTTTTCTTTAAACATAAGGGATTGTCGATCAGCCCAAAAAGTATCTACTGTACCGTGTTCAGGTTCTTCAGAGCCTCTGATTGTTTCATAGAGACAGACGTCACCTACAGAACAGAAAATCAAGGTATTAATAATTTTAATCCCATTATCTATTAACTCCCTAATCCTCTAAAACAGATAATCGACACTAGCAATGTTGGTCCTCAGCCCCGTTTCCACCAAACACTTTTGGTATGGTATATACCCCAAGAGAGGGGTGACCAAAAATGAGGACAGTATGGAACAGTCCCATAGGTACCATCCACAACTCTTTACAGTGGAAAAGGAAAGTAAAAATTACCAAACTAAACTCTGTCATACTGTACTGCTCGGTGGAAACGGGGATTTAGATTTAATTATGAATAATTAAATGAATCAGGTTTGAGGTTGACCGTGGAGAAGAGAAGCATAGTCTCTGCACTGAGTTTCAGCCTGGTTGATCATGTGGTCTGGAGCAGGACTCTGATTGGTGCTCTGAGACCTGGTGGGTCCAAAACATGAAGTAAATACAGTGGGTTTAATAAGGAACATGTAATGTGCTGCTGTTATGTTCAGAATGAGAGAAGAGAGTGTTGGACCGACCTCATAAAGCATGAATCTGTAACAAAAGAAAAAAAAAGACACTAACTGTGACATTGTTTAGTATTGCAAATTGTTCTATTGTTACTACAGTACATGTGATTACATCACAATCTGATATCAGCAGGAAAAGATCTCACCTTTTGACTTTGTGTAGCCACACACAAACAGCAGCAGGAGAAGAATCAGTGAAACTCCACCAACCAGCCCAACAATCAACAGCACAGGAAATGGAGAGCTTTGTTCAGACCTGGACGCTGCTATAATAAATGATTAATCAATAATAAAAAATCTTAATAATTATGTAGATAACACATTTCCTAAATGGATTTTTTCAAAGCACCAAAGAGTCAAAGTCACATCAAGCCTCAGTAGCAAAACTCAGGAGTAAAAACTTGAACATACTTTCTGCATTTAACCTCAGAGGACAACTGTGGTTATGAGGATGTGGTGGCAGTTTCATTCATACTACAGCTGAGGGTCCGCATCAGCCCTCAGCAGGTAAATGAGGGCTGGTTAACCGTCCTCTTACTGAAAACATTGGGTGAAACTGAAACTAAGAGGACGCCACTGGGTCCGGGGTGAATGTCGGTCGAAAATTCAGCTTAAAACTCATTGGCCGTGGCTAGGTTTATCACAGTGTTTTGGACTGGACTGGGGTGTGGAAAACGTGTACTATGCTACGTTTGCTAAAGGTGCTTACAGACCTAGAGTTGTCTTGCTTTGGTCTGAATCAGGGACCAATTATGTTGCAGAATTCCCTAGAGTTGGTTTATGTTAATTTCATCAGCATTTACAAGCGGACTAGATCAAATGCCTTTTTTTAGCGCTGCTCATCGTGAACTATATTGCTGTCATTTTTCATTTTAGTCAAACCATACAGTTTGAAAACGAGGCGCGGCTCCAACTAGAAAACAATGTTTTGATGCATTGGATGTGCTGAATGTGCATATTAAGGCAGTACAGGAGGAGGTGCACATTAATAATCCTCCAGGACTGTAACATGCTCATGTTTAACCCAAACAATGTGTCATGTGACTGCAGTTGGTTCAGATTGAGGTCAGAAACCAACCGCACCAGAGTTAGTTTGTAACCGGACGGATACCACCTCTTCAAGAAGGTCTCGGTCCGGTTGTTTTGGTGCACACCTGAGTGTGATTGCTGTGTGCACACCTGCCCAAATTAACCGCACTTAGGGGGCAAACAAACTTGAGTTCGATTGAACCGAACCAAACAGGGCAGGTGTGAAAGCACCAGAAGATGCTGCTGGGTCCGGAGTGAATGTCTGTGAATGTCTACAGTGTTTTGGACTGGACTGAGATTGGAGCAGTCAACGCGCTTGCTTACAGCCCGTGTGATCACAAAAACTGTCCTGCCCACGGACGTCTGCACAGGGGTCCGTGCAGAGCTTCACAGACATGAATGGATGACAATATTTACATCACACATACCAGAGCAGACCCTCGTGAAACTCAGTGAAAACATTTCTGTCACCAATTGTAACACAGTTTACAAAAAACAATCTATTTTTAAATCATACTCACATTTTACTGACATCCAACTCTCTGGTGACGTCAAATCTTTTCCTCTACATGAGTAAAAGCCTTCGTCTGACTTTGACACTGCAGAGATAGTCAGCTCCCCTCTGATATCTTTATGGATGAGTTTGCCATTTTTGTAGAAATCCACATTATAAGGAACTTTTTCTGTCCTGAATTTGCAGCCAAGAGTGACCGAATCTCCCTCAGTAACAGGATGGACAGGGCTCACCAGGATAATATCACCGTCTGTAAAATGATCAATGAATATGAAGTTTTGGTCGCAGAGATCAGCTGGTGCAGGTTAAACAAGCTGACATATATTAAGCAGGTGTCTATAAACTAGCAAAAACATTATAGTACTTGTGCCAAATTCTCCTGTTGACATAATTTCCGTGCAGATCAGCCTTAGACCAAGCCCTTTATTTCAGCAGGTAGAGACTGAGCACAGGAAACATTGACGTTTGGCAAAGTATATACAGTTCATGCCAATTTACACAAACAGCCAACCTTCATTATACTGTATGTTAGCACACACAATTTGACACTATTTTAAAACGATAAACTCGACCCACCAAGGTTGAATCTACAGGACATAGAATAAATGACTTTGGTTTTAGCCACCTACAAATAAAACTATATAAAAGAAAGTTGAAATTAGTCTGATACAAATAATGTGATTTACACTCACTGCTTTCAGTGATGTTGACTGCATTGCTGAACTGTCCTGTGTGAGATTCACACCAGTAGACTCCGTCAATGTTCTGTGAGCTACGGATGTTGCATGTGTTTCCATTCACTGTCCCCCAGGAAAAACAGTGTGTCAGGTAACCGAATTTAGAAAACCTCCTCACTCTCCACTCAGTAGAGTTTCCCTCACAGCTCAGTGACAGGGAGTCAGAGGTGAAGTATTGCACTCTGTCAGGACTCGGTGTGAGAGACCCTGCTGAATGAAAATCTGAAAAACAACACACATAGGAAGTAAAGCATTAAAAGTAATGTTAGACAACAATAATGCAAACGATCCTGTTTTTATTCTCTTTTAACTGTTGGTCCATAGAAGCAATGGATCATACCAATACATGTTTATAATAAGATTAAAAATACAACTAAATGTCCAGTATTCAAAGTTTGAGGGGGAAGAGAGAAGGAAAAACAAGGACAAACTGAAGGAAGTACGAAGGAGGATTAGAAAAGAAGAACTAAGGACAGTGAAAATGACAGAAGGAAAGAGGAAAATCAAAACAGAAAGTACTCGTGCCTTGACCTTAGACATATTTAACTAAATGTATTTGTTTATTTTTCAGATTCCTGGTGGCATGTCTTAACATTAAACACATACAGTGCCCAACCTAGCACATTCGGCACACGAGGCAATCCCATCCATCCATTTTCATCCTCTTATCTGAGGCCGGGTCGTAGGGGCAGCAGGTCAAGCAAAGCACTCCAGACATCCCTCTCCACAGTGACACTTTCCAGCTCCTCCTGGGGTACCCCAAAGTGTACCCAGGCCAGATGAGATAGGTAATACCTCCAGCGTGTTCTGGATCTGCCCCGTGGCCTCCTACCAGTGGGACGTGTCTGGAGCACCTCTAATGGGAAGTGCCCCTGAGCCCTATTAAATCAGATCCCCGAACCACCTCAACTAACCCCTTGTGATGCAACGGAGCAGCGGCTCTACTCTGAGCTACCTCCAGATATCTGTGCTAACCCTATCTCTAAGGCTGAGCCCAGCCACCCCACAGAGGAAACTCATTTTATCGCTTGTATCCGCGGTCTCATTCTTTCTGTCACTACCAAAAGCTCATAACCATTGGGGGAGGGGAGGCAATCCCCTTAGTTATTATTATTGTCCTTATGTTTAATAATAATAAGAATAATTGTATAAACGAATATTTATAATATTTTAGAGAGTAGGGGGATTTTGGCGCCACCCAAAACAGCTGCCTATTTTGCGCATAGGAAATTTCTACAGAACACACATGTTGAATAGTGTATGTTTCCCAACAAGCAAGGAAAAGGCAAAATAAACCTACCCCCAGACCAGACAAACTTGGGTCGACTGTAAAGAGTATAATACACTGGATCTCCTCTTCCAGCTCTGCACACATATCCTGCTGTGTGCGTCTGACCATGAACAATGTAGGAATCCTGTTCAGTCCCATGGATGCTGCCAGGTAGACGCTGAAAGCTGTAGAAGGAGTTGTTCGACGGTCTGGGAGCAGCCTTATACCAGAAGAACTTCCATCCTGCAGATGGATGTTCAACACTGCAGTTCAGAGTTACTGAGGCTCCAGGACTCAGCCATAATGGAGACACAGTGAGGACAGGCTGAGGTATATCTGTTGGAAAGTGATTTCACAGAATGAAAACATGCTATATATTGTTGAAGTATATGGACTGCTTGTATCTTCTATCTATGTCTTCAAATATATATTCAGCAAAACAAGAAAAGACTTGTATGATATACTGTCGGATACTCTCAATGTGGAGAATTGTCTCGAGTGAATATATATAAAAAAGAAAGTTGTATGGTTACCTTGAGCATGTCCACAGTAGAGGAGTATATTCAGGGCTAAAATACAGTTTGAAACTCTTTCAGACATCATCAAACTGACAAACTATTAAACACTATACGATAACATCAGGCATTTAAAAATATTTTTATCAAAAGAAACTACAAGCAGAGAAATTAACTGATGTACTCACAGAAAAACCCCAGCGCACCAGGCAAAGTGTGTCCCATCTTCACATTCAGCACTGACGCTCTGTCACTCTGCCTCAGAGAAATCCTCCTACTTTGTATTCAGCTTGAAAATGCAGCAATCGAATCTGAAGTTTTCTGAAACTTCCTCTTCTGAGAGTAGCATGTGGTTTGACCACAGGATATTTTGGGCACATATCTAAGATATAAGTCAGTTGAATTTAATCATCTCATCTTAGAGTGGTGGCACCAAAATTGATCAGAATAAAACCTTGCAATGCTTGAGCAGTCTTATGTAGATTGCACACACCAAACACAACCTAAATCTTTTTTACCATATTCCTTTTGTGGATATTTTATCATAGGCAGAGAAGTGTCACAGTGGGCACTGTTTACCTGCCATACAAGTCATCTTCTCAGCTCATTCAGTAGTTTTCCACTCTCCCTGCCTCTCCACCACACCCACCTCATCATGCTGATGATGCTGCCTCTCACCTGTGGATCATTAATTCCTGTCACTATAAAGACTCCCGCGTCACAGACTCTTCGTACCAGATTGTTCTTCGCCTCCATGCAAGACTTTCCAGTGTTGTTTCTGGACTGCTTCCTTGTTACTGACCCTGCCCGTCCTTGGTTGTCCAGTTTCATCTGTTCCCCGGTAAACCACTCTGCCTTCTGTTCTCGACCAAGAGTTCTGCTTCCACTTTCCCAGCTCCTGTTCGCTTGTTTTCTGCGGCTGTCTTGAGAGACCATCACCCAGCTCTACCAATGGTCTTCTGTGCTGTGGATTGCTTCACTGTGTGGCTGCACATTGCACCTTTTTGTGGATCCCAGTCTTCATCTGGCTGACAGGCTCTTCCCTGTCCATGGGCGGCTTTGCGTCAGAGAGACTGTTTTGCCTGTGAGTATTCCTGGTTTTTTGAATCCTGGCTCTTCTGACATTGCTCTTTGCCTGCCCCCCCATGCTAACATTGTTGCATTTTCATTCACTATAAAGTCCTCAACAAAAACAGTGAGTTTGTAAAATATGAATCATTTTCATATAATGATCATTTTCACAGGTAAACATGATGATCCAGTGGAGAGCTCCGACTGGTAACCTGAATCCAGATCTGAATCCAGATTTAGCCACAGGTACAAACATTTATGTATGACTGTATATAGTGAAGTACCATTAAATTTGTGTAAAATCACACATTTATAGAATAGTATAATGTCATTAATAAAAATTTTATAGATGAAAGGGGTCTAAAGTGGCACTGCACAAACTCCGGTTTTTATGATCTGCAAGTAATTTTCCCTTTTCGCATTGTGTTGCTTCTGTAAAACACTAATTCTAATTTCAAATGTATAAAAATACTTTGTGGAAACTAAAGAAGACTGTTCATTTCGGGGTCTAACTGGGAACAGCCTTGGTGGCATTGTATGATCAGTGCTGATTTATCAAATACATTGTGAAATAATGACGTAAAATGTCAAGTGTGAATGCTTACATCTTTATCTTCACACTACAAATACAGTCATTTACACAGAATTATGACTGTCCAGTCAGCTACCCACTTATTTGTATCTTTCTTGGTAATTTATGAGTTCATTTTTTATTTAGACCTGCTGTTCCAAGACTGAGGAAGTGTCATCAGACTTTTACGTGCACTTCCTCAGTAACAGTGATCTAAGACTTATGGTATTCAGCTGCCATTAACCAACTGACAATTGATTTTTTATTTTTTTTTAAACTTGAATTAAATTGATTTTAAAAAAAACAAATACAGGTTTGAGCTTTAAAAGGTTTTGACAAACACGTTGAGCTTTAACATATTGTTTTTATTTGAATAAAGTCATAAGTTTTCATGCTCATTGAAATGATATATTGATGTACAATCTTGCAGGCAAGAAATTCAACTGTTTTCTCACAATTGTGAAATGGATGTTAGCCCAAACTTTGCCAATATTGAACTAGCTGTGTGTCATCACAGTGTGTGCAGATGAACATTGTTTGACTTTCCTCTGAGCTCCCTGCACTGGCAGCACAGGGGTGAAGCCAAACACCGTTCATCTGCACTCACTGTGATGACACACAGCTGGTTCAATATCAGCAAAGTTTCCCTTTATATTCATTGTCTTGTGTGGCGATCAGCAGTGATGTGGTGGTTCACTTTTACACTGTGATCTGTAGCCTATAGTTCGGCTTTAGCTTCTAACTATCTTTGTCTTTTTAACCTGTTGTTGCTGCTGAGTCAGTTTGACATCCTGGATATATCCTTCAAACACAGACTGTAGACCCCTCTGTCTGCTTCTCTCTGGAATCACTGTTTCATTTCTCCAAAAATATGATCGTATTTCTTCAGGGAGTGCAGTTAGTTACAGTGTGGGCTCCATGCTTACTCTGACAGCTTGTTGGACCATCACAAAGGGGCGGGGCTTAGTGAATGGTCAAATGTTTGTGTTATTGTTTGCTAGCGTAAGTTAACATACTGTAAACTTCAATAAGTGGCCCGGGCTATTTGCTTAAATCACTGAAATCAATGGGCCTATATTTAGGAAAGGCCTTTAATTCCTTTCACACAAAACTGTTGCTCAGCAAAGATGGGGAATATGATAAGATTGTATATTTACACCAATTATGAATCATTCATTTGATCTAGCTCCGACAGAGAGAGTGAGTTACAGTACTCGAGGATTATGGCACCCGGCATACCGACACAACACCACTTGACATCTAAAGAACTTTTATAAAAATTAACTGCTTGGCAACCAGACCAGGCCTCTAATTGAGACAGGCCTGTATTTGTCAAAATGTGTAGCTACACCAGGCTGGTAGAAGGGACTGGGTAGTAAATTGGGACTAGGCTTTTAAATGAAGTTTCACAGTATGTACGTGCTAGTTGGCCATTAGCTGTAGTCTTTGTGATGTGTTCAAGTGCAACTTTTTGGCCAAGAAGCAACAGCTGGCCTTGATTGCCACTAGATCTTTGATGTTGGTTTGGTGTGTCTGTGCTCTCACAGTTTAACAACACAGTATTCCAATGGCACACGTATTTTGTATATTTCTAAAGTAATTTGTTGCATGCAAACAGATCTGATGTTAATGTGATGATGTCACTGTCTAAACATGTATCCAGCAACGCATTTTGTAGGTGTGAAAGGAAGTTGAGTTTTAATTATCATATCTCTGACAAGCAGTACCTTGGCTTTTTTCCCCTTCGGCTCTAGTTGGAACAAGAAATAGCAGTTTGATATTCGGGTTATTGCTCTATGTTTTATGATTTTTAGGGCAAAGTTATGAGAGAGAAAAAGATGTACTACCGTCTGAACAGAGTGCTTGCTCACTTCTCCTTTGGAGACAGTTTATATTTAGCTTAGAATTCAGTTGCAACTTCCTGTGCATGTAGTTGTGACGAAACTTCATCTTAATGGAAAAATTTACAGACTAAGCTTCACGGACACCAGTGATGTCGTAAACTTACATTCCTACTTTGTTTTTATATTTAGATTTTTTTTTTTTTTTACTTAAGGTAGAAATACATCTTTAAAATTACAACTTGCATGGGATCTTTTTTTATGTCCTTTGAGCTAAATTTCGACAATATGTGACCTAAGCTGTTGACACAGATGTTTTTTCTGATGAAATCTTGCCACCAACACTTTCGAGCAACACTATTACATTGTGTTTCATGTTGATCTTACTGAATGCTTGTATTGTTTTTGAAATTAGCCAACATACAAATTAGAGATGTCAGTTTAGGTTAATTTTGCTTACGATAGCACGACACCTATAACCTGGTAACTAACAGGTTACTCTTTAAGGGAAAAAAAATCAGTGTGAAACACAGGAGACCTTTCCTTTTAGTCTGGTGCTTCATTGACTCATTGAGGTTTAGCACCTCATTTTAAAATGCTATTCATTTAGAGGTGGTGAAATTTTAATATTTTGTGATATAATGTTGCCTTTTCTTTTCTTTTGGCTTTTTAATATTTTGTGATATAATGTTGCCTTTTCTTTTCTTTTGGCTTTGCTTAGAGACAGCTGGCTATCCATGTTAACATGCAGAAACATAGTGCCCACTTCCCATCTTCTGGTCTCCACTGGTTAGCTAACGTTAGCCTTATAGATGCATGGTTTGTCCTGGGTTGCCAACTTTGGATACTTATTGATTATCCATTATTGCTGTCTGACAAACAGAATACACCACTATGATAGATATTATACAATGCAAAATGTCCAGCAATTATTTCTAATAATTACTTAGTGCCATCCTAGTTTTGTCGCAGGGACCATTTGATGTTATCCATGCTGTCTTCATATCCTCATGCCAAGTGTAAACAAGTCAAAGTATATGATCAAACCCAGTGTAGTGGTGTGAGTTTTATGTAGTGGAGAAAAAAAGGAAGCTACGATGGATGAAACTAAAAGCCTCTGATCTTATATTCAGATGTTATTTAACTTCTTTTCCCCCACACCTCTCCATTTCAGAAGCAGAGAGCAGAGTTTCAATGCTGGATGTGAGGGTGGGGCTCGCTTTGTTCTGTGTGCTGTTGTTATTCTGTACGGATTAATGAGAATGTAGTGAGGAGAACAGATTATCAGATGTTTGTTCAACTCTATTTTGAAATGCCTTAGGTTATAATCTGATAGATGAGCCCATGTAATTAAATGAGCAATATTGTGTGCAATGTACTTATAGCCTACTCGTGAAAATCCGCTGCGTGGTCAGTGGCCCTACACATCGAAATATGATGCTCTAGATACTTCTCCAGTATCAGGTTAGGATACTCAGGGACAGTGTGTCAATTCACTCTCATTGCATGCAGGATCTTTTCAAAATAAGTGTCTGCTTTCACAGGAAATGTACAGTTTTCACTTGATTCATACACACAGACTTTATAGAAAATAAACTTCCAATATAGGTTTACTTAGTTTTAGGTTTACTTCTTTAAGTCTAGGCAACAAAAGCACATGGTAATGTTCATAAAAAAACATCACGGTTTGGCTTAAAATAAGTACATTTGTTACTGACTTAACTTCACGTGAGCATACTACAGGACTAAAGGTAGGATTTAGGAGGGATATATTGGCAGAAATGGAATATAATATATTAAGTATGTTTTCTTTTGTGTATAATGTCCTAAAAAATGCCATTTATATCTGCATAGGGGGCGGATCTTTGTCTTTATTGTTAGAGACCCCTTCACGACAAAAAACACTTGTCAGAACCTCAGAAAAAAGGTGAAACTGCTTTATTTAGTGTTTTACAGCTTTAAATAATTGGTTTGTTTGTTTAGGAGAGGAAGAGACATCTGCCGATAATTTGGCTCCCAATAAAACCTCCTGAACATCTGGGCCCGGTTGTTCAAAAGTAATCTGGCAAGATTAATCGAATATATGGAATGAATGAATGTCTGAATATATGGAATGAACCTTGAATATATGAAATGAATGTCTGAATATGGAATGAACCTTGAATATATGGAATTAATGAGTTGTGTCTGATGACGTATTGCGGTAAGCGAGTTGTGTGATTTCCGGTGTTTCTGTGACAGTGTCTCTGTACTGTTCTCGTGAATTCTACTAGCCTGCTTTCTGCTTTCTCACTTCAGTTGCTTTAACGTCTACTTCAAGTCTTAACCCACACTGGTTCTGTTTAAGCACTTATAGCTCTCCTCCTTTCTACGACTTTCTCGCTAATCTCTTAGCTGTTGTTTGCACGTTACTAGCCTTGGTAGCTACATTAGCTTTACAGTTAGCGATGGCTTCTCCCTCTGCTCT
>NC_065522.1:21253008-21262145 GCF_006386435.1 Epinephelus moara | reverse complement strand
GCTGATCTGTTCTGTACGACATCTATTGCACGTCTGTCCGTCCTGGAAGAGGGATCCCTCCTCAGTTGCTCTTCCTGAGGTTTCTACCGGTTTTTTTTCCCGTTAAAGGGTTTTTTTTTCGGGAGTTTTTCCTTATCCGCTGCGAGGGTCATAAGGACAGAGGGATGTCGTATGCTGTAAAGCCCTTTGAGACAAATTGTGATTTGTGATATTGGGCTTTATAAATAAAATTGAAATTGAAAATTGAAATGTCTGAATATATCATTCCATATATTCGAGGTTCATTCAATATATTTGGACTTTCATTAAATATATTTGGACTTTCATTCCATACATTCAAGTTTTGTTCAATATATAACGGCATGCCATATATTTCATACATGCAATATATATATCTAGGACCTTTTATTCATTAAAATCATAAAGAAATGAAATATACAATAAACTGTGAGCTGTGTGGTAAAGTCAAGACATTAATTTTAAAAAAAGGTTATAATGTGATGACAGTAGATAAAAGTTAAATTATTAAAAACTTAAATCCATGCATATGTTCTTAATGTTTGCTGCCATCTGCTGGTCATAATCCATGCATATGTTCTTAATGTTTGCTGCCATCTGCTGGTCATTTTTTAGTTTCTTTCTCAGTTCCAAGTCATGCCCAGTGGAGTAAAGGCATAAAGACGAATCGTGCCGAAAGTGTGTTGCTGCAGGAAGCCAAAGAGGAATGTTCATGTTTTGAACCTTGTTATTTTGGTCAAACCTGTTTTGACCAAAATAACAACAACAGTAGTAGTCAAATTTTTCTCTTTCACTTGTGGCTTTTGTGGGAGTGCAGTTGTTTATTTCATGCAGTACAGTGCAGTACTTTTTTAGGTAAGACTGTAATTGTAATTTGACAGGCATCTGTAAATAGCTCTGTACTGACTTATGTTATTCTATTTAGTGTTTCAGTTGTACAAACCAAAATCAAAAGCAAAAAAGAGGGAAGCTTCAGTAAATAAATTATGTGAAGCACTGGGCATCTTTCTTTGTGTTCATCTGTATGATGTAAGATCAAATTCATTTGTCCTCAAACAGACTACTGTTGAACCCTTTAAAGTACAATTTAAAGTAAGTAAGCGAATTTTGGCGCCCCCTGCATCCCAGTTAAAGTACTGGTCATCTGGATTTAGAAATCCTTAAAAGTCTGTACCTGGATCAGAGTGATCCTATCCAGTTTTTTTTTTCAACAGCCGGGACAAAAGTGAGCTGGATCCATGGAAGAAAAAAAAAATTGATTACCAAAACCGGATCATTTTTTATCTTGATTTCACCTTCAGTAACCGGGCCCTGGATCTTAAGTTATCAGAGGAGAAAAAAAGTGAGCACACATTAGCAGGCACTAGGCTTTAACAGCTTATGACAGACACTGATTTGTAATGTGAAACTGTTTTATTCAGTGTTTTTACTGTTTCAATCAGCTAGAATGTTTGTTTTGGAGAGGAGGAGACATCTGTGGATAATTCTCCTAAGCAATAGGAATCTAGAATTCTAATGGGAGAAGTCTCAGCTGGTTGCAATCTGCAATCTCCACCACTAGATGCTACTAAGTCCCCCTTAATCTTAGACACTGCTCCTACAAAATAACTTCTGGTTTCACATGGGTCAAGAACCCCGTTCTCCCGGGTGAAAGCCCTGGGTGTTTTGTATTCTTTGTTTTACTCCTCATTAATGTTGTTTTCCAGATTTTCACTCATAAGCATTTCTCTCAGTGAGACCTAACAGAGAGCAACACTTCACTGATGACTAGTGATGGCCAAATGAAGCCTCATGAACCAATTTCTTTATTTTCTGACCCCACCAGATGACGATCTTGGTTTAAAAATAAAGGCTGAAGGACTTGCAATGCAGTGTGCTTTCAAACCTGTATATGTATATATATGTATATTTATATATATATATATGTATATATATGTATACACATATATTTTATATTTTCTCTCTCACACACATACATTCTCCTTGTGGGCACACTGCTATCCACATATTACACATGCTCAGTATTTTGTGCAGTGAATTTGTTGGTAGATAAAAAAATCCCATCATTCCATTCACAATTAGTACATCTCCAGTGAAACGTGATCCCATCAGCTCCTTTACCTTGTGCACTGTAATTTAGTCCTTTTTGCGTCTTCTTACATTGTTGGCTGCTGCTTTATAATTGTGCATGTTTCCGGATGGTTCTGGTAATCCATGGCTTCTGGTTGTGGAATAATTTCACCGTCCACACATCCTGGCCTCAACAAGACAGCCGCATGGTCACTCCTCCCGAACACGGTCGGCAGTGATCCACAGCAGGATCGGGACAGCAGCTCACAGTCCCACTGACACACCAGTCCTTGTTCACCATGGACTTTTTTCAGGTCGACTTATCTGTCAAAGTCGAGTCGAGTCGACAAGTCATTTAATGACGTCATCACATTGACACGGCGGAGGAAAGTGAAGTATCTCCACACATGTGATGTTTGTCTGTCAAGGCCCGAACATACTTGGGCGAAACGTACACGGAATGTCTGTCAAGGCCCGAACATACTTGGGCGAAACGTACACGGAATGGACTCTGCGGAGGTCCGCACGGACTCAAAGCGGACGTCCGCAAGCCCCGTACGCAAAGCTCAGATTTTTTGACTGCGCGGACTCCGCTCTGCGCACCAGTGACTGCTCGGCATGTATTTTTCACATCGCGGGGATTTTTCATGGACATTTTTACAGGAAGCTACAACGCGGAAGTGCGCTCGACTATGAAAGCCCGAATGACTGCGGACATTCCTCGCGGAGTCTGCTTCGCTTATAGTACGCCGTCAAGGATAAAGTATAAGCGTAATCAGAGGCAGCGATTGCATTCCGTACACAAGCACACAGAGAGAGAGAAAGAGGGAAAAAACACACGACTTGTCGACTCCTCCCGGGGGGTGTCGACTTGTGCCAATGACGTCGACACATCGACAAATCGACTTTTCTGTTAATGCCCTAGAACACACGCCTCCTCTCCTTCTCTTGCCTGAGTCCTCTGCTCAGTCACAATTGGCGTACAGAATAAGAGTCACCTGGTGAAATGGCGCTGTCAGGGATCAGACAAGTTTTGGTGAACATCCTGATATCCTGTTGAAAACTGATGCGTCACAGAGGTCGTCCAGTTTATTTCCAGCATCTGTACAATGGCTAGCAGGATGGTAGTTTGGCTGGCACTCATTCTTCTCCATCCTTTCCTCGATGTTTACTGATGTTTACATTTGAGAACCTTGACCTGGCTAGCTAGCAGCTAGCAGCTAGCTAGCAGAGGAGAGTTTACAGACCGGTGAGTTGATGCTCATCATCCAGATGTGAGACTCAAAGCTACACACCATCATCCAAAGTTAACCACAAAAAGCACCACCAACACGCTGACAGAGAGGCGACTGGAAACGTCTGTGCTTAACTTTTGGATTTAAATAGTCTGAGCACGAGCACAAGACTATTGATGCTTATTCTCATTTAATATTAATGCACTGCATTATCTTTATTTTGTACAGTCATTTTGTCTTTTATTTTTTGTATGAAACTTTGAATCCAAGCTATTACAAAGAGCAGCACAAGTATATTTGAGCTTCTGATAGTGCAGCTTTAAAGTCAGCGTCTTTTATAGAGTTAGATAGGATAGATCCAGGATGGTTATTAAAAACTACTTTAATATACAGTATGTAACAATTTGCTATCAAGCAACATATCCTATTACATGATCATATTTTCCTTTTGTCTTAAAAGTATATTTATAACTGCTGTACATATTTTATTTTCACCTTAATGGATGTGATATTTTTCATTTTTAATATTGTTTTTTTTTTTTTTTTAGCATTCTGTGCATCAATAAAGTTAAAAGCTAATTTATTTTTATTTTTTTAACTGGTCATCTGAACTGGATAAAGATCCCATATTAGCATTCTGGCACTATCAATCTTGGCAAAAGCCATAAAGTGGACTTGGTGTTGGTTTTCAGGAACTATTTCTTTGGTTGAAAGAGTTCCAACCAGAACTGTTCGGTGATCTATGGATTATTTAGAGTTACTGAGACATCTGCTCAGCAAAGACATGTTGCTGTGTGGCTCCATTTATTCAAATTCAGTTCACCTATATCGCATTAAGGTAAAGACAGATATCAGACACAGAACAGCCCTGTGGGTCTATGTCTACATTTTAAAGGAGAAGTACACCCATTTTAAAAATCCATACGTCATTCCTACGGTTTCAGACAGTCCAGAAATATTAGTAAACATAAACAAATCTCCCAAATACAAAAACTGGATTGCTGAAACTCAGATTTTTGATATAAAGTACAAAGTCTGAAGCTGCTCCATAGACAGTGAACTCTGAACTCTAGACACTGAGGGCACAGATACAGAGGAATGTTCTGAGTATATGGGTACATTTTCTGTTTCACAACTAAAAACACTACAATATAATAAACCTCATTTAAGTATAAAAAAGAAAAACATTCTGTGGGTCCACAAAATCAGACTCCCATTCATTGTCTATGGAGCAGTTTCAGACTTTACATTTGATGACATCACAATTTTGAGACTTGTGTCACTGATTTATAGCTTTGAGAGAGAGAGTAGCTCATGTTCACAAATATTCATTGAACTTTCCTAGGCCTTGGAAATAACATATTGGAGTTATTAATTAAGGGGTGTTCCCCTTTGAACTAAACGTACATCTGCTGCTATACTAGAGAGTACAATTTGAACAATTATCTTAAACAGGACAAATCAGTTTTTGTTATTTGAAGCATTAAACAATGTCTCACATGAGTCCTAGCTATTGGCACACAGTTAACGCTCAGAGGGGGCAGGGCTTCGGCTCTTGTCATGTTCGCTTCTAATGATGAGACTATTTCTGTTCTGCTCGAGTGTGTTCACTTCCTGTGGGTGTTGTCGTGACCAAAGTTGAAACCAGAATTTCACCATAAAGGGACGACATTTAAAGTTTCTGTACTAGAGCGATGGAATACTTTTCTCTGCAGTACTGCTGTTCAACTTTTTGATTTGAGCTGAAGAATGAACATTTTTTGAAGAAGGAATTTTTCCAGCGTGGTGAGAGAACCCATGGATTAAAGACGTGAGTATGACACCTGTAATGTCAGCTGTCCACTTGAAACTGTACGCTGTAGACAGGTAGGCAGTTTATTCATTCATTATTCATTCATTCTTCTTGACTTTAACTATTTTATACAGCAGGCGTCATAGTAGCACTAAGAATTATTGACCCTTTGAGAGGCAGCAGTAGCCCACAGGATGATCATATCTATATCAGGAAGGACATTTAAATGTTTATCTCTTTCCATTATGAGATGATATAATTCAATTTGATAAAACATATATACATCTATGGGCAAAAATATACCTCAGTCAAACCAGTGTAGTTGTGTGAGCGTTGTGTAAAAGAGAAGGAAGTACAAACCACATAAACTCAGAAGAAGAAGTTGGAGAAAACTTACGATCCAGTATTTATATGTAATGCATCTTCTGTTTCTTCACAGTTCCGTATTTTTCTTCACATGTTGCAAGCCTCTTTTTTTTTTTTTTTGTCTTTACACAGTGTAGAAGCATTTCTAAGAAGCAGAGTAACGGAGTAACAGTACTGGATGTGAGGATGGGACACACTCTGGGGTTTTTCTGTGAGTACATACAGTAGATACAACTTTTTAAATGCCTGAGTGTATTTTATATTTGATAGTTTCTGTCAGTCTGATAATCTCTGATGAAGTTTCAAACTTTATTTTAGCCCTGAGTCTACTTCTCTACTGTGGACATGCTCAAGGTAATTATATAGTTCTCTATTTCTTTCTCTTTATATGTTCACTTAAGACAAATATCCACTAAATGTGTCACTTTTCATCTCATCCTAATTCTGTGTTCTGTTTTGTCAAGAGAAAACACATTCACATTTTACATCTTATGTTGGTTTCTAGATGCTGTGCTGACCATTGAACCAAACTGGTCCACTTTATTTACCGGAGAGTCTGTTACTTTCATATGTGACATGAGGGAAGGAAAAGACACCGACTGGTATTACACAATCGAGGGGGATCGTCAAGAATTTATCCGCTACAGCTCAGATAAGAGATATACATCACAATCTCTTTCTAAAGGCCACAGTGGTGAATACCAGTGCATTGGTGATCACAAGCGCTCAGCATATTCAAGAAAACAAAGTAATAAAGTCTCTCTAACTGTATCAGGTAAGTGATACGTTTTACCACCATGACCAAGTTCACTACAAGCATTCATTTATATATTTATTTATTTTTATCAGCCATGTTGATATGATCACCCTGTTTGGCATAGTGCTAATACATAGTGTATAAATATTAATCTTGTTTATAAACTAGTTTTACATTCAGAAACCTTAAAGTGGAGATAAAACACAATGACGTATAGGCATTTCCCATTTCCAGATTTTGTGCCTCTTCGGCCCTTTGCTTTGTGACCTGGAAATCGATCTTCGTGTTCCATCTCGCAGGGTGTCCCAATTCCTAAAATGCATCTTGAGAAGCTAGGAGTGAGGAGGCTTGCTGGAAAAGCTAAATAGAAATATTTGTATAAAAAGTAGCCTTATCGATCTATCTCTCCATCTACCTATCTACCTACCCACCCCAACAACATTTGCAAGTCAAAGCTACAAGCACTTTTATAAAAACAGACTGTGATCAAAATAAAATGCAAACACAGGGATTTTATTCCCGTTTGAAAATTTGCAGCTGCACAACAGTTGCACCTCCAAAACACTAGTCCGGCAGCGGGGTTTCTGTGAAGTGCTGTAAAGTTTAGTTGATTCAAAACACACATTAAACACACATTAAACATGGCTTAATAGAGACAATATCAAACACAAGTACACAAATCAGCTTCACTATAACTCACAGCATTCACAGACAAACACTTGTCTTTATCTGGACGCATTTTCCCCACAAATACAACACGCTAATGTTATTAGCACAAGCCTATGACATTTAACATTGTATAAATTAGCCTTGTGGCCAGCTGACTTTTATCTATTTATATGAAACCAGGGTCAACAACATTTAACAAGGGAAATGTTACAGAATTCACTACAGCTCACAGGGCTCATCTGCAAAACAACTGTCTTATACTAAACACATTTCCCAAAAAAATACAACATTCTAACATTATTAGCACAAGCCTATGGCATTTTACATTTTATAAATTAGTGGAGATTTCCTCTGCTCATATGAAGCCAGGATAAATCACACACAAGACTTAAAATGCTATTTTGTGGAGGCTTTATTGTCTTCACAATTTATTGTTTCTTATCTGTGAAATAAGAGAAAATAAAAGCTTCGTTTCAGCTTACAGTAACAGACAGGAGGTCTGCGTTGCCGCAACGTGTAGTTACATTTCTGAGGAGGTGTACGTCAGGCTACGGCTCTAAAAAGTGTTGCTGGAGACCTTGTGAGTGTGTGAGTGGGGCGGAGCTGTGCCGAGAGTGTGAGAGAGGAGAGACACACACTGGTATGCGTCATGTAACACGACTTGACCCTTTATCGATATAAACAGTGTTGTCTTAGTCATCATGTCTGAGCAGGGACATGAGTTATTTCTCAGATTATCTGTCTCATGTGCTTGTGTTAGAACATTGTGATCATTTTAGCAAATATGACACAAAAATATTTTCATGAAAGTGTAGCTTTAAATTCAGAATGTTACAACATAAATCGGTAATAATTTTTAACATTTTTTTTTAAAATGACAGGTTTATTTAATTGAGCTGATTTACTAAAAAAGGTATGACCTGTGTTCCACAGACAAAGATGTGATCCTGGAAAGTCCTGCATCCACTGTGTTTGAAGGAGAATCAGTGACCCTGCGCTGTCGACATCGTACTCAGACAAAGAAGAAGAATGCTGTTTTCTACAAAGACGGATCACCTATTGAAACAGACACAAACCATCAGTCAGCGATGTCTTCAGAAAACACAGTTCAAGTCATTTCAGATGGGAGCTCTTACATGTGTAAATTTGAGGACGAAGAATCTGAACCAGTAAAACTCAAAATGGAACGTAAGTAGTTTTCACACTAGAGTCTCAAAATTTAAAGAGCAGCAGGCATGTACTTTAGCATTTCCAGAGTGAAGTGGAGTGATGATTCCTCTGCATTATCTTAGAGACAGTGGACACTTCACAAAGGGAAAAAGAGAAAGCTGTGTTTAAATTGTCGTTCATTCTTAGAAGTGTGTTTGTGCTCAATTTAATCCATGTTAGGTTAATTTAACCAACAGCTTTAGTGGTTAATAAATGTTTAACAGAAGCATTGTTGCAACTGATTTCCATCAGCTTACGATACTTAAATAATAAACACTGACTTAAAAAGGTGAAAAAATATTGATGTATAAAAAAGAAGAAGGACTGTCCTATTCGTAAACAGAGATATCAAAAATGTAACAAAAGGTAGTCCAAACTGAAAGTCCAAGGCAATCTGGCGTAGTGTAATAATCCTTTCATAAAACGGGGATATCAACACATTTTGACTATGCAAGTCTTCATCAGGATATCCTGATGCATAGTCGAAACGTGTTGATATTCCTGATCTCTGTTTACGAATAGGACAGTCCTTCTTCTTTTTTATACATCAATTTTTCCTTGTCCACGAAGAGCACCTGTGTTGTTTTTTGATTCCTTTTATTCTGACCCAGGGCAGCACTCACTTTTTTTCTTTTGGTGAAAAAATATTTTCTGTATTATTTTCTACAGTTAATTCTCGGGATAAAAAAATGACCACTTTTATGTCTTTGTCTAAATTAAACAGCACAACCAAAGGCCAGACTGAGGAAATACATTCCATCAGGGGGCAGTGTGACGCTGACCTGCTCTGTGAGCCCATCATCATTATCATCATCATCATCATCATCATCATCATCATCATCTGGTTGGAAATACTTCTGGTACAGAGGCAATAAAGCCTCTGAACCTCTGACCACAAAAGATGATGTCTTCCTCTCAAATGAAACAATCAGTGTCTCACAGGGAGGACTCTACTGGTGCAGAGGAGGAAGAGGAGATCCACTTTACTACACAGAGTACAGTGATCCAGTCGGTAATATGA
>NC_065522.1:21249305-21252275 GCF_006386435.1 Epinephelus moara | reverse complement strand
GTTATAGCATTAATGTGTTGGATGGAAAATGTGTGCGTACCCCGAATGAGATCAACCACAAACATAATTCCTGCTCAATCTAATCTGTAGCACTTCATTAACTCACTGTCATCCAGTGTTTGGAGAATATTTCTCCTACCTCTTTGTGTTTCTGCCATTTTCTCCTCTGATTAAGAAACTCTTAAGTCTCTTAAAAGTCCTCCGCTTTACTCCTAACAGTTTTTCATCTTAGGAGCTCTTTGAAGCTCTACGATGATTTGTGAATAACTTTAATCTTTACGAGGACCTAGTCTTACCGTTAAGGACGTTCTATGAAAACAGATACTGTCTTTTTCTTCTTTCCTTCCATCCATTTCTTCAGCTTCCCTTTCCTCTGTTCTTTTTTCCATTT
Organism: Epinephelus moara; assembly: GCF_006386435.1. NCBI lineage: Eukaryota > Metazoa > Chordata > Actinopteri > Perciformes > Serranidae > Epinephelus > Epinephelus moara. The sequence continues at coordinate 21,251,884 of NC_065522.1, read as the reverse complement.
TTATTTTGATCTACTTTCTTACTTCGCTCTATTTATGTTTGCTTGTTTCCTTCTTTCTGCCCCCCAATCCCTTCAATGCAGGGCTTTTAGGTGTAATGGGGTATTTGTCTGTTTTTGTGTTGCTGCTTTTATGTAATGGTTCCCTGTGGTACTTACATTTTATTATATACCTGTATTGGTGTAATCCTTTACGTTTAAACTCCATTTTTTTCATTCTTTGTTTGTCTGCTTTTTTATGTGTTTTTTAGATTCTCATTCAGCAGCGTCTCTTTTTATGTGTTTTTTAGATTCTCATTCAGCAGCGTCTCTCACAGTGAGTCCTGACAGAATTCAACACTTCAGCAGAGAGCCTGTGTCACTGAGCTGTGAGGGAAACTCTACTGAGTGGAGAGTGAGCAGGTTTTCTGTAGATGGCTACCTGGGACACTGTTCTTCTTCTTCTTCTTACTGGGGGACCATGACTGGATCCAGATGTAACATGAACAGTCACTGGCAGAGTGGAGTCTACTGGTGTGAGTCTGAAACAGGACAGTTCAGCAATGCAGTCAGCATCACTATACAGTGTGAGTCTTAATTCATTTACAAGATTTTGTTTCTGAAGTATTTTAACATTCTGTTACATAGTTTTGAAAATCTGAAGGTTTTAGTTCATTCAAGTATCATTTCTTAATATTATCCATTATATTGTCAGATGGATTTTATTGCTCATTGACATCTTTATGACAATAATCATCTAACATTAATTTTATACTTGAAGTACCAGAGTTTTGAAGCTCTACCAGTCTGTAGCACACTGCCACAAAATCCACATTGGCTGCCAACAAATACCAATAATAATGAATGTTAATGTGTGAATACATTAAAATATTATTATAGCTGTAATTAACAGAGAAATCAAACAGCTCGCACACTGCAGGGCTCCAATGCTCAGTCGAAATTTATTCAGGTAATTAACGTTTCGTGCGTCAGGCTCTTCATCAGACTTTTTTAAGACAAAGGGTGCCGCCATCTTAAATACACACATGACGTGGTCACATGATGCAATGATACGTTACAGGACAAGAGAAAAAGGGGGAAAAACAATGACCTTCTGTCAGAGATGTCCGACATAGTATAGATAACACATAGAAAAATCAACATGCAAAAAATAGAAGACAAGATGATAAGTACATGTGCCAGCGTGTACACACAGACACACACAACCCCTGTCTGTGAATGCACAATAGAACAAACACATATCAGCAGACCCACACATACACAGCAATAGTGTACGGACACAAGTGCTGTACACCAAGAGATACATCACATCACAAACAAAAGCTACTTGGAGCATCAGTGTGAATATATACATAACACCACATACAAGGATGCTGCTGGAAAAATATTTTAAGATAACTCTCTTGAAAGGCATACCAGAGTCAGGCTTCTGTACCAGACATCAGGCTGTCAAGCCGCCATAAAGGACAGAAAAATGACAGAAGAATAACAGAAAAATGACAGAAAAATCAACCGCTTTAACAGAGGGGCCCGTCTATGTACAACAATAAACAACCACACATATTGTAAACACACCCATATAGAATGTCAGGAAAAGTATGGCAACAAGGAGCAGAACCACTAAGCACTTTTACCAGAGACCATCACAAATAAATCACATCACAGAAAAGGTCGAATGTCTATCTCCTCGTTAAGGCCCTTGGGCGACATAGTATCTAAGGTGTAAAACCAAAATAGTTCACGTCTCAAGAGTGACTTATCATGGTCACCGCCTCTCCTTGGTATTTGAACATGTTCAATCCCAATGTAACTCAGGGAGGCCACGGTGTGGTTCAAAAGGTTAAAATGAGTGGCCACAGGGCTCCTTTGATCATGGTTCCTGATGGCACGTCTGTGTTCAGAGATTCTGTTTTTGAGAGGTCTCGAGGTTTTACCTATATATGCAAGGCCACAAGGACATTTCAACATGTATATCACATTTGACGTTTTACAAGAAATAATGCCTTTAACTAAAAACTTTTTGCCAGTGCGTGGATGATGGAAACTATTAGTCTTTCTGGTAAAGTTACACCGTTGGCAGTGGCCGCACTTGTAGTTTCCGGGTGGCACAGGACCCCGAAACGTAGGAGTGGGAGGGGGACTAGGGCAGTCTGCTCTCACTAACAAGTTTTTGAGGTTAGGGGGTCTTTTAAAAACAATGCGGGGTGGATTGTCCATCAGTCCTGTCGAGACTGGATCGGTGGCCACCACGTGCCAGTGTTTATTGATGATGGCTGACATGTCCTTTGCCATGGGGGAGTATTGGAAGGCGCAGGTACAGTTGCAATCAAATTTATTCAACCCCCATTGCATATTAGGCTTATTGGCAAAATATACAATTTCTCAGCTGTTTGCAATAAACAGATTACACAAGAACTGTTTAAGTAGTTCAATGAAACTAATATTACAAGGGTTTTGATCCAAATTCAACACAAAATGCTACTTTTAATGACTACTGCAGTCTCAAAATTATTCAACCCCTTCATGACAAGCATCTTCAGTACTTAGTAGAGCACCCTTTTGCTGTTATGACCTGCTGCAAA
>NC_065522.1:21238993-21246540 GCF_006386435.1 Epinephelus moara | reverse complement strand
GTTGAATAATTGTGATTAGTTGCATCAGGTGTGCTTGAGACAGGCGGTTGAATAATTTTGAGACTGCAGTAGTGATTAAAAGTAGCATTTTGTGTTGAATTTGGATAAAAACCATGGTAATATTAGTTTTATTAAACTATTTCAACTGTTCTTGTCTACTTTGTTTATTGCAAACAGCTGAAAAATTGTACATTTTGCCAATAAGCCTAATATGCAATGGGGGTTGAATAATTTTGATTGCAACTGTAATACGGTTATCAACAGTTCTCTTTTTGGTGGTGTACAGGCACTCAGTCTGTGTGCGATTGGAAAAACGCTCTGAAGCTTGACTCACCCACTCTCTCTGGTAGCCTCTTTGTAGAAATCGGTGTTCCAGGTCCATCTTTTGTTTGTTGTACTCAGCATCTGAACTGCATATGAACTGCATATACGTACATGGTTAAGCTGGGCCACAGGAAGGCTCCTTTTCAGAGGAGTCGGGTGGTATGATTGTCCATGTAACAGTGAGTTTCTATCAGTGGGCTTTCTGTACAGAGTAGTGCTGAGGCCGTCAATGTTGTTGGAAATCAAAATGTCTAAAAAGTTCATCTTGTGGGGGTCATGTGCCATAGTGAATTTCAAATGTGTGTTGTGTTTGTTGATAAAGTTGTGAAATTCCATCAGATGCTCCTCTGTGGAGGTCCATATGAAGAAAACGTTGTCTATGTACCTTCTGTATGTGGACATATATGGCAGGAACGGGTTCATGGAGGGATTCAATACCACCTCGTGCTCAAACAGGCCCACGTACAGGGACGCAAAACTGGGGGACATCTTGGATCCCATGCTGACCCCAGATACCTGTAAGAAAAAGTCTATGTCAAACATAAAATAGTTTGTGGTCAGCACTGTCTCTAGCAACTTTAAAATGCAAGATGAGCTTGGTGTGGGCTGTTCAGCGGAGTTTATTTCCTGTTTTTTAAGAAGGAACCATTCAGCTGCCCTCAGCCCGCCTTGTATAGGCACATTAGTGTACAGGGCTTCCACGTCCATAGTCACCAGAAATGGTTGATTGTGGTTAGGGTTAGGTTGGACAGTTTGTATCAATTTAATGAACTCGATCGAGTCTTTAATATAGGAGGGCAGAGCTGTAACACAAGGCTGAAGAAAGTAGTCCACAAAAGCAGATATTTTCTCTGTCAGAGAGCCAATAGCAGCCACAATGGGTCTGCCTGGAGGAGTGTCGTTGTATGTTTTGTGTATTTTGGGTAGAGTGTAAAAAACTGGTGTTACTGGTGAAGTGACCAGCATGAAGGAGTGTTCATGTTTGGTGATTTCACCTTGAGCTAGAAGGTCATGGAGGACACTGTGGACCTTAGATTTAAAATCTGTGGTGGGATTTCCAGGAAGTCTCTGATAGAAGGAGGCATTGTTCTGTTGCCTCATAACTTCCTGGTTGTAGGCCGATCTGTCCAGAATCACTAGAGCGCCGCCTTTGTCCACGCTTTAAACTACTATGGACGTGTCATTTTTTAAAATGTCAAATTCTGTGCGTTGTAGTGTTGTCAGGTTGTGTTTCACTTTATATTCTCTCTTCTGTCCCAGTAACTTAGAAATGTCACGTTCCACCAATCTGCAGTATGTGTCTACAGCAGAGTTCCTGTGTTTCGGGGGAATGAAGGTGGATTTACCTCTAAAGTGTGTGCGGGGTCTAGTAGAGGTGTGCTGGGTGGTGTCCAGGTCGTCCCTAGTCCCTGTGCCGCTGGTTGGGGCCGCCCCGTAGGTGTCATGTATGCTGACCACATGGGGAGAGTTCTCCCTCTGCTTGTCTTTGAAGAATTTTTTGAGGTGTAGGTTGCGGAAAAACTTCTGGAAGTCAATAAACACATCAAAATCTTTACAATGGGTGGTGGGACAGAATGATAGGCCCTTGTTCAAAGCAGAGATGCAAGTGTCTGAGATGGGCTTACTTGAGAGATTGATGACATTCACTTTCTCCACCTCTGGCGTGTGTTATAGGGTTCTCTTGGAGCGTTTATGCCCCCTCCTGCATTTCTTCCTTTGCCGTACGTGCGGGTGTTGAGGGAGTGCTCCTGAGGATGGTGGGTTGATAAAAAAAGCTCACGCTGTGAGGAGCTGGACCCCGAATCCACATCCAGAGAGGAGGTGGAAGCAGCCGGGCTGTAGTGTCTCTGCTGTTGTCTCCTCCTCGGCGGCCTGTGGGGCCCGTCATCATGTGTGGTGTCTGTGTTGTGCTTCCACTTATAAATCGTTCCCTGCTCATAGTCTCTAGTGTCACAGTCAAACTTTTTCTTTTTGAATTCAGTGAGTTCTTGTTGTAGCTGTACTTTTTTATGTTCACATTCTTGTAGAAGTTGCGCCATGTCATCTTTGTCAGGAGACTTAGACAGAAGTTGACGTTTGAGTTCACTTCCTTCGTCTCTGGTCTTTTTCAGCTGGGAGGACAGCTCCTGAATTGTCAGCACCTTGAGGTCGAAGGAGCATTTTTTTTTTTTTTTTAATTTCACACCAGCAGCTGACGAATGTGTCATTGTCTCTGCCTATTATTGGGCTTTTAACAAGTCGTAGTCCCCGAGGAATTCTTTTCACTCTCATGTAATCACGGAGAGTGACGGCATGCAAAAACTGGCACACTTCTTTATCTTGTAACTTGTACAGCGTATGAATACCGTCCTGGACAGCGGACCTCGTCGTGGCACCAACGACATCATTGCATCATGTGACCACGTCATGTGTGTATTTAAGATGGCGGCACCCTTTGTCTTAAAAAAGTCTGATGAAGAGCTTGACGCTCGAAACGTTACTTACCTGAATAAATTTCGACTGAGCATTGGAGCCCTGCAGTGTGCGAGCTGTTTGATTTCTCTGTTGTTTGCATCGTTTTCAGCTCAGCACCTGCCCTTCTTCTGGTTTGGATGTGCGTGTGTTTTTCTTTGTTTGTGTATAGCTGTAATTAAACCATGTACATCACCATAGTGCCATATTTTCCAGCCTAAAAAATGTCACATCCCCAGTCACCAGCAGCTGAAATGAAAGGACTGCACATCCCCAGTCACCAGCAGCTGAAATGAAAGGACTGGTTTAAAGGTCCAGTGTGAAGGATTTAGAGGCATCTATTGGCAGAAATGGTGTATAGTATTCATAACTATGCTATTGGCAGAAATGGTGTATAGTATTCATAACTATGTTTTAATTGGTTTATTATCATCTGAAAAAGAGTCATTGTGTTTTTGTTACCTTAGAATGAGGTGTTTATATCTACATACAGCCACAGTAGGTCTCCTACAGGCTTGGTCAAAGGGAGAAGTTTCAGTTCGATAACCTCACCGCTGGATTCCACTAAATCCTGCACACCAGACCTTTAAGGGTGATCTGCACTGAAATTACAGTATTACAGTACATCAGTGAGCAACACTGAAACAAGCACTATAATCTTTTTGTTGGTTTGATGACAGAAAGATACATTTACAGTAAGACAGGGATTTCTCAGTTACTGTATGCAGCTGTAAAATTAATTCATTGTTGTAATGTTACATCAGCTTGTTTAAGCTGCACCAGCTGATCTCTGCAACCAAATCTTTGTATTCTTTAATCTTTTTACAGATGGTGATATTATCCTGGTGAGCCCTGTCCATCCTGTTACTGAGGGAGATTCTGTCACTCTTGGCTGCAAATTGAGGACAGAAAAAGTTCCTTATAATGTGGATTTCTATAAAAATGACAAACTCGTCCAAAATGTTACTGGAGGGGAGCTGACTATCTCTGCAGTGTCAAAGTCAGATGAAGGCTTTTATAAATGTAAAGGGAAAGATTCACCAGAAGGTCGGCAGACTTGGATGTCACCAGAGAGTTGGATGTCAGTAAAATGTGAGTATGATTAAACAGTTTCTAGAGGCATTTTTTGTAAAGCTGTGTTACGGTCCAAGATAGAAAGGTTATAACTGAATTAGTCTGACTTTGTTTAGCTTTTTTTTTTTTTTAAACAGTTTAAACTGAAGTGACCCTTCAGACATGGCATCTAGACCCTAGGTCCGTTAAGCGTTTCCACCACAAACAGTACCCTTAAATGTGGGTGGGGTTGTTGTCGCTTGCATTTATCGTCCACAGAACAAGGTTGCACGGTGACATTTTCAGAACAAAACAGAGCAGACTGCAGTGAGAGTCTCTCTCCATGGGATATTTAAAAATAGCGGGGTTTATGCATGTAGTCCTTCTCAGGCAAGCTCAGGGGTTTAGTGTTTATGGAGCCCACAGGAACAACACTCAACACAATGCTTTTTTTTCTCTAAGTGAGGATTAGAATATACACAGTTCACATAATATGGTCGAAATTAATATATATTTTTTTAAATGTTTGAAGATCCACTCATTACTTAAAATGTATGTCATCCAAGAGAGACAGAAAAAACTGAAGTGATGGTAAAAGTTGTCACAGTGCAATTTAAGCTATGTTGATTGATTCACGTCATCATCAACTCATGCATTGAGTAACATTACAAGAAAACGTTTCACCTTTTTTCTGCTACAAGAGACAGCAACATCCTTTATTTTTATAGTTATATTTTACAAATGTAAAACTTGACACGGTATGAAGAGTGGTTACAAAACCAGCCACAACTCAGCCCTGAGCAGAGTGACCGTCTGCTATTGACCAATCAACGGACTGCAGTGTTCACAGCTCCACCTTTTAGTACCAGCTCTGTGTGCTAGGTACCCCAACAGAGGGGGTCCAAAAATGGGGACGGTACAGAACAGTTCCATTGGTACCATCCACAACTTTTCACAGTGGAAATGAAAAAAAAAGCGCAACGAACTGAACTGTATTGTATGGTACTGTTCTGTGGAAACGGGGCTTAAATGTGCATGGTATGTTATCAGGGGTTTATAAAAGTGTATTTTTGTGTATGTGGTTTTCTACTTTTTTTTTTTGTATGTGTATGTGGTTTTTCTACTTTTCGTAGGAAAATGTACAAGCAGTTTGTGAGAACAGTCTGATGTATGTTCTTATACATTTTTGGATATCAGTTATTGTTTTCTTACTCTTGGAGTTTTATTACTTCGGCTTGACTGGACCTTGACTCTGTGTTTATGTAAAGCACTTTGGGAAATCTATTTGTGAAAAGTGTTATATGAGTAAATATTTATATAGGTTTTTTATTTTAGCAGCGCCCAGGCATGAACAAAGCCCTCCATTTCCTGTGCTGTTGATTGTTGGGCCGGTTTGTGGAGTTTTACTGATTCTTCTCCTGCTGCTGTTTCTGTATCTCTACAGAAAGTCAAAAGGTGAGAACTTTTACTTCTGATGTTAGACTGACTCTGATGTGATTACATGTACTGTAGTAACAGTCGAACAATTCACCATACAAAACAATGTAACAACAGATGTCTTTTTCCTCCACAGATTCATGCTTTATGAGGTTGGTTCGACACTCTCTTCTCTCATTCTGAATGTGACAGTAGCACAGTGCATATGCTTTTTAAAGTCACTGTATTTACTTCATGTTTTGGGCCCACCAGGTCTCAGAGCAGCAGTCGGGGCCCTGCTACAGACCACATGATCAACCAGGATGAAACTCAGCTCAAAGAATATGCTCCTCCTCTCCATGGTCAGCCTTCATGCTGATTAATTTTTTGATTTATCATAAACTCTAAGACTAGTATTTCACATGTGATTATCTGTTTTGGTAGTGATGGCCAAATGAAGCCTCATGAACCAATTTCTTTATTTTCTGACCCCACCAGATGGCGCTCTTGGTTTTAATATAAAGGTTGAAGGACTTGCAATAAAGTGTGCTTTCAAACCTTTGTTTAGCAGACAGTGCCATCTAGTGGCTTCAGAAAATAAAGACAGTGGTTCAAGAGGACTCATTTGGCCATCACTATGTTTTGAATTATGTAGAATATTCTATAATGTGATTAAAGGTTTTAGTATGACCTTGGCTTGATTTTCACTGCTCTGTAGGCGATGCTGTTCTCTATGAATCAATCAAAGGCTTTGAAGAACCTGAACATGGTAAAGTATAGACTTTATGTTTGACACTGAGCAGTTAGATATACTAGAATAAAATGATCAGGTGATTTATTGACAATCCCTTAAGTTTAAACAAATATCTGTTTCAGGTGAATCCAACGATGTCACATATTCTGTGGTTGAGCTCAAAAACATCGCTAAGAAGGGTGAGTACTTTATTTTATGTAGTGACAATTACATTGAACACTAGAGATGCCTTTGTAGACCAGCAGTACCTAAATAACATACAGGAAGTTGTCTTTTCATGCATTCATCTGATCCTTCAAAAAGGGAAGAAAACAGAGGAGCCAGAGAAGCGTGCAGTTTACAAGTGTAACAGATTCACTCTAACTTTTTACTGGGTACTGCCACAGTGTAATCTTTTCATACCACTAGGAGTCAGCAGTGTCTGCAGTGGTCAAATCCTACAGTACATAAAGAGCTTTCAGATTTTATGTAAATTGTACTGTAGGTCATTTACTTTTCCATTTATTCCTTTTAATACCTGGCCCTACTGTGCAGTCATGGGAAATACATCAGGACACATTACATTTAATTGGTTTAATTCTGGTTATCGATTCATCCATTTGTTTGTAAAAGTTTTACAAATAAAACCTGAAATGTGGTTTCTGTTTTAGACGACAATGTGATGTATGCCCAAGTAAACTCTCACAGTAAAGCCAAGAAAGACAAAGGTAGGTAAAACATATGTCCACCTGCCGCTTTTACTGTCCAGCAGGTTTTACAATAATGTACACCCTTTGAAATATTTTTTCAGAGTACCCTCTGACCAGTGCGAAAATAAAATGTGGTGTATCAATATTACAATTACATTTTTGTATTAAACCAAAATTCACTATATTCACTTTTTTGTATTTTAAAAATCTCATGTACCCCCTGCAGTACTCCAAAGTACCCCTAGAGGTACCCATACTCCACTTTTAGAAACACCAACCTCTTCCTCCTAACACTGTAACCTGTATCATATTTCCTGTTGTGTTTTGTTGTGTACACTAAGATTATTTTAGATCATGTATGGATGCATTGCTAAAGAAGACAGTGTGCATATCATTATGATTGTTTGCTGGGGCATTACTGTTTAATGCAAAACATCTCTCCATTCATAGGAAAATCACGTCCTGTAGCGGCGGATGAAACTGTTTATTCAGAGGTCAAACCAGGAAAAGCTCTTGGTAATAATACAGCATCGACAGCAGCAACACAATGTGCAATCTTTTGGATAAGTCACTATAGTGATTTATTTTACAGATACAGATAGTTAAATGGGTTAGAAATGGGAGTTAAATGTCATTGAGCACCCTTAATTCTTAAATAACCCTAACCTTGTTTTTCCTTTTGGTTTTCATCCAGATCAATAGAGAGATCTGCATCGACAAGACCAGCAGAATGGATGACAACATGAAGAACTACATCAGTGTTTAAACAGTATTTGCTATTTTTATTTAATTATTGTGTGCAGCTCCGCTATGCAAATATCAGACATTATTCTGTACAGTTAAACTAATGGCAGGTCATT
>NC_065522.1:21233920-21238979 GCF_006386435.1 Epinephelus moara | reverse complement strand
AGAATGGATGACAACATGAAGAACTACATCAGTGTTTAAACAGTATTTGCTATTTTTATTTAATTATTGTGTGCAGCTCCGCTATGCAAATATCAGACATTATTCTGTACAGTTAAACTAATGGCAGGTCATTTAAAGAAAATGATTATATGGGTCTTAAGCTTCTGTATTGTTAAAAGTATGGTTGAGCATTTCTTGTATCAATAAACTTTTGTTCCAGTAGTTTGCTATCAGCAGTGTTTTTTATTTGTTCTTACATGATTTCCTGTACATAAGCAGTTTATTTATTCTTCTATCTTCTCTCTGATTGTAGTGATCCAGTAAAGTCAAGCTTTTGTTAGACGTATGTTTCTTTGATAGAAATCTAAAAACTTGCACATTTTTATGCAGATGACATGCTTTTATGTGTCAGCGGCTCTTCTCTTAATCAGGCCATGGAAAATCTACACACTGCTTTTGATACATTTCAGATCTCTCTCATCAAACATGAGCTTCTTTTAAATTCTGGTAAATTTAAAACAAGTTTATACTGTCCTCTAGGTCACAGGTTTCCAACCTGGGAGTCCTGACACCCACTAAGGGTCACCAAAGCTTCACAGTGGGTTGAGCTAAATTATGACAATATGTGACCTAAGGTGTTGACACAGATGTTTTTTCTGATGAAATCTTGCCACCAACACTTTTGAGCAACATTATTACATTGTGTTCCATTTTGATCTTACTGACTGCTTGTATTGTTTTTGACATAAGCCAACATACAAATTAGAGATGTCAGTTTAGGTTAATTTTGCTTACGATAGCACGACACCCATAACCTGGTAACTAACAGGTTACTCTTTAAGGCAGGGGTCACCAACCTTTTTGAGACTGAGAGCTACTTCAAGGGTACTGAGTAGTACGAAGGGCTACTTGTTTGATACAAACTTCCTGAATAACAAAGTTGCACAGATAACCTTTTAACAATAATAATAATAATAATAATAATATGTGAAGAGACTGTCTGATCACATGTCAATGTTAATTATTCCTCACAATTATTATTAACAATGATTTCCACAACAATGATGGTAGGAAACACAGATATATTTCAACTTGCAACATTTATTTCTGACAATCTGTTCCAACATTTGCAGGTCAGGGGTATCACATCTCTGATATTTTTGTAAATATCTTTCTTGACAGTTTTGTATGAATAAGCACATTTGTAGCATTTTGTTCAAAATCACACCTGCTATATTTTTGTACAAATTATCACTTTTAACATTTTTAGGAAATCATTAACCAACAAGTCGTAAGAAGTTAACAAGTCATATCTTCAAATCATGTCTCGTTTAACCACTAACTTTGTAACATTTTTTTAACAAATCATGAACTCTGTCTCATGTTTGTACAAATCATCAGTTATGTAAGGTCAACTCAAAAACAAAAAATCAACTCTTTCACATTTTTAAATGAATCCTATTAGTACTACTCACCAAATCTGTAGCATTTTTAACAAATCATAACATCTGTTACACTTCTTGAACAAATTATTTTTCACATTTTTGTGCAATATTTGAGTTTAATGTTGTCATGGTGGTTCAGTGAATAGATATGGTATCCCTTTTCTTTGTCTGTAAATGTCAGTTAGTGGGAAGCCTGACATTGCATTCTGTTCACCAATGTACTGTAATCTGGTGTATAATTTGACACCGCAACTCTGATTGAGTCTTGTAAGTGTGCATCAGTAAGGCGTGTTCTGTGTTTGTTCTTGATGAAGTTCATGTTAGAAAAGGCTGATTCACAGAGATAGGTTGAACCAAAAAGGCAGGCAACTTTCATAGCTGCTGTGCATACACCACTGTACTTTTCTGTGTCCACAAGGCACCAAAAGTTTGGTGCAGACTGATGGGTTTTGAGGTGGAGGTCATTTTGCAACGTTAGGATTTCCATCTCTACCTGTCCAACATCCAAGTTGAGCATAGCACTTAGTTGCTCAGCAGTGCATGTCATGTCCACTTGCATGAAAGGATATGAAACGAATGACACACATGTCTCAAGTTGATCAAAGTCACAAAACCTGTTCTCAAACTCTTGCCCTAGTCTGTTTATGACTTGGGAGTACTTTTCTACAGCTTTGTCAAAAGCTGCAGATGCAGAAGCATTGTCATTCAACACTGACTGTACGGAGGGAAAGTGCAGCACTTTTTTTCTCTGTAAATGCACAGAGAAAATGTTCATCTTAGCTTTAAATGCGTTTACAGCACTTATCATGTCGGCGACAGTCTTACCTTTGCCTTGCAGCTCACAGTTCAAATGGTTCAGTTTCCCAGTGATGTCCGTTAAAAATGCAAGGTCAAGTATCCATTCAGTGTCCTCAAGCAGCGAGGTGTCTTCCCCTTTAGATTGCATGAACTCTTTGATTTCGCCCAGAAGTGACAAAAAACGCTGCAAAATCCGTCCCCTGCTGAGCCATCGGATTTCTGTGTGCAGTAACAGGTCACCATATTCAGCTGACAGGTCCTCCAATAGCACCTTAAATGTCCTGTGTTGTTTGGCTTTGGTGCGGATGCCATTTATGATCTTCACGACAGGAGCCATCACATGATCAAAGCCGGTTACTTTTGCACATAACGCCTGCTGGTGAATGATACAGTGGTAATGTAGAAATGTTGGAAAGTCTGGGTCACCTTTGCATTGCGCAATGAAGCCTGCATGCCGGCCCGTCATGGCAGGAGCCCCGTCTGTCGTCACCGACACCAGCTTTTCTAATGGTACCTTTTTCTCCACGAAGTAGCTTTTCACCGCGTTGTAGATGTCAATTCCCCTCGTTGTTGTCTTCAGGGGCAGAAGTGTCAGGAGTTCTTCTTTGGTGGAGAAATCATCAAACACCATTCGGATAAACATCATCAGCTGAGCTGTACTGGTGCTGTCCACGGACTCGTCGCACTGGATGCTAAACCACCTGCACTTAGCCAGATCCCGGTCCAGTTGCTCTGTCAAGTTTTCGGACATAGCTGACATTCTTCTAACCATCGTACTTGCCCCCAGCTGGACATCGGAGAGAGTGGAGATGGCATCGGGACCATTCTTCTCATCTTTGAATACAGTGTTTGCAACTATCATCATTGCATCTTTCAAAACATCCCCGTCCGAAAAGGCTTTCTTGCTCTTTATCAAAAAATTGGCAGCTCTAAACGAAGCTTCAGTTGCTTTTTGTGATTTTATCACCGGCCTCGTGAAAAAAGACTGTTGTTTGCCCAAAGCTGCCTTTAACTCACGGGCTTTTTCTGTCCGTAAAGCGCTGCCAGGTGGGTAGTTAGCATCGAAGCTTTTGTGACACGTACTGAAGTGTCTCTCCACATTGTGCCGCTTTGCCGTCGCAACAGTCGTCCCGCAAATGAGACACACACATTTTTCTTTCACTGTCGTAAAAAAGAACTCTTCCTCCCAATCACTGTGAAAATGGTATGTTTTCTTTCGCTTTTCTGCCATGTTTTCTTCATTTTGGGGGTTAAAAATCACATCTAGCGCCTCATCCTAGCTGCACCCGCTTCCTGTCTCAGATGATGGTGTGACATGCGCACTATATTGATGACCTTTGACTTCAGACAAGACCAGAGTTCATACATAAAACATTTTTGTTTAATTTTTTTATATTACATATTGACATTTTAAAATCTACATTAATACAAGCGTTTTTGATTAAAAAAGAACAGCAACAAAATTTTTTAGATGGAGCGCCATGGTGACTAGTGCTATTTTTAGAACATGCCTTGCGGGCGACTCACGTGGTCCCTGCGGGCGACCAGGTGCCCGCGGGAACCGCGTTGGCTACCTCTGCTTTAAGGGAAAAAAACTCAATGTGAAATACAGGAGGCCTTTCCTTTTAGTATGGTGCTTCATTGACTCATTGAGGTTTAGCACCTCATTTTAAAATGCTATCCATTTAGAGGTGGTGAAATTTTAATATTTTGTGATATAATGTTGCCTTTTCTTTTCTTTTGGCTTTGCTTAGAGACAGCTGGCTAGCCATGTTAACATGCAGAAACATAGTGCCCACTTCCCATCTTCTGGTCTCCACTGGTTAGCTAACGTTAACGTTATAGATGCATGGTTTGTCCTGGGTTGCCAACTTTGGGTACTTATTAATTATCCATTATTGCTGTCTGACAAACAGAATACACCACTATGATAGATATTATACAATGCAAAATGTCCAGCAATTATTTCTAATAACTACTTAGTGCCATCCTAGTTTTGTCGCAGGGACCATTTGATGTTATCCATGCTGTCTTCATATCATCATGCCAAGTGTAAACAAGTCAAAGAATATGATCAAACCCAGTGTAGTGGTGTGAGTTTTACACATGAATGAATGTCTGAATATATCATTCCATATATTCGAGGTTCATTCAATATATTTGGACTTTCATTCCATACATTCAAGTTTTGTTCAATATATAAAGGCATGCCATATATTTCATACATGCAATATATATATCTAGGACCTTTTATTCATTAAAATCATAAAGAAATGAAATATACAATAAACTGTGAGTTGTGTGGTAAAGTCAAGACATTAATTTTAAAAAAAGGTTATAATGTGATGACAGTAGATAAAAGTTGAATCATTAAAAACTTAAATCCATGCATATGTTCTTAATGTTTGCTGCCATCTGCTGGTCATTTTTTAGTTTCTTTCTCAGTTACAAGTCATGCCCAGTGGAGTAAAGGCATAAAGACGAATAGTGCCGAAAGTGTGTTGCTGCAGGAAGCCAAAGAGGAATGTTCATGTTTTGAACCTTGTTATTTTGGTCAAACCTGCTTTGACCTACTGCTTTGCAGTAGTTAACTTTTTCTCTTTTACTTGTGGCTTTTGTGGGAGTGCAGTTGTTTATTTCATGCAGTACAGTGCAGTACTTTTTTAGGTAAGACTGTAATTGTAATTTGACAGGCATCTGTCAATAGCTCTGTACTGACTTATGTTATTCTATTTATTGTTTCAGTTGTACAAACCAAAATCAAAAGCAAAAAAGAGGGAAGCTTCAGTAAATAAATTATGTGAAGCACTGGGCAT
>NC_065522.1:21231121-21233813 GCF_006386435.1 Epinephelus moara | reverse complement strand
GGAGACCTCTGTGGATAATTCAGCTCCCGGTAAAAATCTCCTAAGCAATAGGAATTCTAATGGGAGAAGTCTCAGCTGGTTGCAATCTGCAATCTCCACCACTAGATGCCACTAAGTCCCCCTTAATCTTAGACTCTGCTCCTTCAAAATAACTTCTGGTTTCACATGGGTCAAGAACCCCGTTCTCCCGGGTGAAAGCCCTGGGTGTGTTGTGTTCTTTGTTTTACTCCTCATTAATGTTGTTTTCCAGATTTTCACTCATAAGCGTCTCAGTCTCAGTGAGACCTAACAGAATGCAACACTTCACCGATGACTAGTGATGGCCAAATGAAGCCTCATGAACCAATTTCTTTATTTTCTGACCCCACCAGATGACGGTCTTGGTTTAAAAATAAAGGCTGAAGGACTTGCAATGAAGTGTGCTTTCAAACCTTTGTTGAACAGGCAGTGCCATCTGGTGGATTCAGAAAATACAGACAGTGGTTCATGAGGCCTAATTTGGCCATCACTACTGAAACTCTACTAAGTGGGGAGTGAGTAGTTTCACTGTGAACAGCCATCGGTCATACTTACCATACTGCTCTTACTGGGGAGAAATGACTGGATCCACATGCTACATACAAAGGCACTGGTACATCAACACAGCGTACTGGTGTGAATCTGGATCAGGCGAGCTCAGCAACACATCACCGCGGACTGTAGGTTTTCATCACATTTCTTCTTTCATGCAATTTAACCTTCATTATTTAGCATAAATCAAACAACTAATTTATATATAAGTATATATATATATATATATATATATGTACAAGCTGATTTGTATGAGGGGCCATACAAGACATATTTCTATGAGGGGCCGTCAGGGACATTATTCAGAATTACCTCTTACATACACTACTGAAACACTCTCACATAAACAACTGAAAAATTATTCACTCACACACACTACTAAAACGCTCTCACACATACAAGTGAAATGCTCTTATATACACTACTAAAACGCTCTCACACATACAAGTGAAATGCTCTTATATACACTACTGAAACGCTCTCATACATACAAGTGAGTGAAACGCTCTCACACACACTCGTGAAACGCTCTCATACACACTAGTGAAATGCTCTCATACACGCTACTGAAACACTCTCACACACGCTACTGAAACGCTCTGACACACACTACTGAAACGCTCTCATACACACTACTGAAATGCTCTTACACACACTACTGAAACGCTCTCATACACACTACTGAAATGCTTTTATATACACTAGTGAAATGCTCTCACACACACTACTGAAATGCTCTCATAAACCCTACTGAAATGTTCTCCCACACACAACTGAAATGCTCTCGTGCACGCACAACATTTTGCATAAACTACTAAAAAGCTTTACCACATACTAGTAAAATGCACACAGCTGAAATGCTCTGATATAGAATGTTAAACTATAACAGTTCAGTGGTGAATATTAAAATTATAGTTAAACAGGAAGGCCTTCCTGTCATGTGACGGAAACAGGAAGACCACACAGGGAAGTGCATGTGCTTTTGCTGAGTTTGAAGTACTTCAACCCTTGCTTCAACCACAATGTATGTTCATCTGATATTCTTCATTTTTCAAATCCAAGCTTTATTTTTTGAAGTGAGAAGCAATGAGGAGGATGTTTTCGTTTTTTTTACTAGTGCTCTGCAATGCATTGAGAGGCTGCAAAGAGAGGAGTCTGACAATTTCCATCAGGAGAGGCTTTATAGAGAGCTTAATGAGCATACTCAAACTCTATCTGCATTTCTTGCTGTGTGTGATGATAGGGATGTCGGAAACCTTCTAGGATCATTGTATAGATGCTTTCGCAACTTGCTGCATGAACATGAGGCCAGACAGAGATCCACTGAAGTGACCACAAATTTGGCACCTCCAACAACCTTGACTGGCCATCCAGGATGGCCCAGATACAGCATAGCCACTGAACAGATTTCTCACTGTGTGTCCATTGGTATGTCATGGCAGAGAATTGCATCATGCTTTGGAATTAGTCGAAGAACACTATACAGACACAGACAAAGACTGGGAATTGAGCCATTAAGGTATTCTATATTGTCAAATCAAGACCTGGACAGAGTTGTAACTCATATACTACAGAACACTCCAAATGCAGGTGAAGCATACATACTTGGAAGCCTGAGATCGCGTGGCTTGAGGATTCAGCGCTGGCGGGTCAGACAGAGCCTGCATCAAGTGGATCCTATTGGGCGATCATTTAGACGTCGTCTTGCTATACATCGAAGAGTCTATAGTGTTCAGGCCCCTAACCAATTATGGTGAGTAAATGTTATGTATAAGGAAAACAAGTACATATATACATATGTATGTGTGTGTGGCACGCATCACACATATACTGTATACACACACATATATATACATATATATATATATATATACATATATATTTATATATATACACACACACACATACATATACACATATACAAATATACACACATATGTATACATATATATATGTACATATATATAGTTTTAAGTATATATTTTCTTCCCAACAGGCATTTTGACGGCAACCACAAGCTGGTCAGGTGGCGGATGGTCTTTCATGGCTGTGTGGATGGCTTCAGCCGGACTATTATATACTTACGGTGCTTGTCCAACAACAGAGCCTCAACCGTCTTGTC
>NC_065522.1:21229230-21230391 GCF_006386435.1 Epinephelus moara | reverse complement strand
TATTTCTAGACGGAGTACAGAACTTTGGCTTGCCTTTAAGGGTCAGATGTGATCATGGTATGGAAAATATAAATGTTGCCCGTTTTATGTTGGAAAGAAGAGGATTGAACAGTGTTATTACAGGTGTATCAGTACACAACCAAAGGATTGAGAGACTATGGGCAGAACTCAATAGAGTTGTATCTAGACACTTTATAAATATCTTTAACTTCATGGAGGAACAGGGTGTACTAGATTCACTGAATGAACTACATTTATTTTGTCTGCATTATGTTTATTTACCAAGGATTGAAAGAGCAGTAACAGAATTCATCAATCAGTGGAACAACCATGGCCTCTCTACACAAGGGGGGCAGACACCTCTTCAGCTGTGGCATTCAGGTGTCATTAATAATGCAGGAATCCATCCAGCTATAAACAGCCTTTTTGATGCTGATAACTACTATGGCATTGATGAAGAAGGGCCATTACCTGAACTTCAAACCAATAATAATGTTGTAATTCCAGACATAGATGTAACCATTAATGAGACCACAATGAACATTATTCAACAAGTGAACACACTTGAAAATGATGGGAACCATGGAATAGATGTTTTCTCTTCACTTCTGCACTTTCTTCAGTGAATAACATGGGAATAATGTTAAGGTTTGTTAAAATGTTTGCTTCACTTGTGCAGTGTCTTCTGTGAATTAAAGTTTTGTTAAAACATTGTAAAACATTTTATGAAAAACAAATGAACATGTTATACAGAGCATATGTTCAGCTTAATTGTTTAAATTTTAACTGTCTAAACAAGTATATGTTAAAAGAAAGTTTGGTAAGAATATGAAACGTGCCGTTAAAATAAATGTAAATATGTTTTAAAACATAGGTTGACTGAGTCAACTGAATTGTGGTGAAACTATATAAAATAAATCAGTTATATTGCATACGGCATTCAGAAATGAAACCAATAACTCTCTTTCAGAAGACAACTAACAACTAACTTTCTTCAGAAAACAGAGTGAGACAAGCAGAAAGGTGGAGACAGAGAAAGTGAGACACAGACTGAAGTTTTCAGAGCATGACATGTTTATGCCCTGCCAAACCCATATGTGTTTCCTAATGCAAAGTCAAACTTCTCATTGAACAGTTGGTAAGACACATGTAGTGGCAACT
>NC_065522.1:21227747-21228730 GCF_006386435.1 Epinephelus moara | reverse complement strand
GACCCTGTCCAGAAAGCTCAGACTGTTCTGATTGAGCTTTAGTCCGGGTCACAGCACAGGAGGGAAACACTGTAGGGCTCTCTTTAGCACACCCTTCAGGCTCTTCAGGTACCTGCAAAACTGAACCCATATACACAAGCGGTGGACCCTCTTTCCAAATCTTTGACCCTGCCAAACGGTGGACCCTCTTTCCAAATCTTTGACCCTGCCAAATAATTTCCCAGGATGACATCAACCCCTTGTACCGGCAACTGAGGACGGATGGCCATATCAACTTCACCCCCTTGTACCGGCAACTGAGGACGGATGGCCATATCAACTTCACCACACACCAAATCAGAATCAAAATGGAAACGATGAACAGGAACCCAGAGCTTAACCATCCCAACACCCAGTACAGGAGCTTTCCTACTAGTAGCTGTATGGGCTGAAAAAGGCAACACACTTCCCAAAATAAGACTCTGATTAGCTCCTGAGTCCCTCAGAACCTTAACCGGTACCTTCCACTGTCCATCTAAAGACACAAAACCATGTGATACAAAAGGTTTATACAATTCATCCACATGCTTAGGTGGCACAGTCCCTGGTGGATTAACAGATTCAGACATGTTAGCGTGAAGCGCAGAGGTCACCAGGCCAGCTGGCTTCACATACACACTGGCATCTGCTGATTTTTGACCAGTTTTACTAAGTGGACATTCCCCTTTCCAGTGTCCCTTGTTCCTACAGGAATGACAAATCCTGCCTGGATCAAATTTCCCATCTGTCCCTGGGACATGTCTGCCAGCATGAGAAACTTCATGAGCTACTGGAGGCCTATTAGGCCCAAGCCTAAAATTCTCCCTCCGTTGCCCTTCTCTCTGGCCATGACCACCAGGTGAGCCCCTGCCATGCGTTAAAACATATTCGTCTGCCAATACTGCTGCTGCGGCTGCTGTTTTCACCTTCTTTTCAGTAATATAGGTGGCCAACTGGGCAGTCAA
>NC_065522.1:21219381-21226804 GCF_006386435.1 Epinephelus moara | reverse complement strand
GGTGTGGTGAGAGGTGTTGGATGTATGAGGTGTATGTGTGTAATCATAAGGAACCAAAAGAGCCAACGTAACACAACCCAAACCAAACCAAACAACGCTGGGGTTGCCTGGAGGCCCCAGCCATCCAGGAAGGAGAGAGAGAGCCATCTTGGAATGGCCATGCCTTTATAGACAAGGCCACAGGTGAGGTGAATCCCCTGACGAGATGGGAGGGACACAGGCAGGGAGAACCTGGGAAGGGAGGAGCACAGAGAGGCCAGCAAGACACAACATGGCTGAGGCCATCACAGTGTGGTCCACGTTTATATATCCTGCATGAAACAACACGATGAGAACGTACACCCCATACGTTTTCATCGTGTGCATTTTGTAGTCCATCTTCAGAACATCGTAGTTTCACCACAGCAGACCCACGTCAATAACATCCTTCTCAGCCAATCACAGCGCGATAAATTCTTTTTGTACCGCCACCTACTGTACCGGAGTATGTAGACGATAAATGGACTGCCTTCCGTTTCCACTATACTCCTTGCGTTTCCACTATACTCTCACTCACACATGCATACATTCTTCTCTTACATACATATATTTTCTTTCAACATACATACATTTTCCTTTTACATACATATATTACTTACAGTATTAAATGTATACATGATTGCATGTGCATGACAGCAAAGTGTATGAATGTGTGCATAAAATATATGAATACGAGAGAAAATGTATCAATGTATGTGTTCAAATATATAAATATGAGAGTGAATATATATGAATGTGTGAGTGAAAATGTATAAATATGAGAGTGAAAATATACGTATGTGTAAGGAGAATGTATGTGTGTGAGAGGGTGAGAATGAAATATGTCTTGTACGGCCCCTCATATTATTCAGCAGATTGTTAAATGGATATAAGTCAGATTAATATGTCAGAGAGCACTATTGCATCTTGAGAAATTATTTGTTTTGTTGTTTTGCTTCTCTTCCAGGTCTGTAAGGAGAGGTCATTCGTTCATTTACATATTTTTCTATCCTGTTGGGGGTTGCGGGGAGGCTGGAGCCTATCCCAGCTGACATACACCCTGGACAGGTCACCAGACTATCACAGGGCTGACACATAGAGACAGACAACCATTGACACCTACGAACAATCTAGAGTCACCAGTTAACCTGCATGTCTTTGGACTGTGGGAGGAAGCTGGAGCACCCTGAGAAAACCCACTCTGACAAGGGGAGAACATGCAAACTCCACACAGTAGGGCTGCCCCACCCTAGGATCAAACCCTTCACCCTGGAACCTTTTTGCTGTGAGGCAACAGGGCCAACCACTGCGCCACTGTGCCGCCTGTATAAAAATGCTCTCAAGCATTTTAGAAAATTATTGTGGGCACACTGCTATCCACATATTACACATGCTCAGTATTTTGTGCAGTTAATTTGTTGGTAGATAAAAAAATCCCATCATTCCATTCACAATTAGTACATCTCCAGTGAAACGTGATTCCATCAGCTCCTTTACCTTGTGCACTGTAATTTAGTCCTTTTTGCGTCTTCTTACATTGTTGGCTGCTGCTTTATAATTGTGCATGTTTCCGGATGGTTCTGGTAATCCATGGCTTCTGGTTGTGGAATAATTTCACCGTCCACACATCCTGGCCTCAACAAGACAGCCGCATGGTCACTCCTCCCGAACACGGTCGGCAGTGATCCACAGCAGGATCGGGACAGCAGCTCACAGTCCCACTGACACACCAGTCCTTGTTTACCATGGAACACACTCCTCCTCTCCTTCTCTTGCCTGAGTCCTCCGCTCCGTCACAATTGGTGTACAGAATAAGAGTCACCTGGTGAAATGGCACTGTCAGGGATCAGCCAAGTTTTGGTGAACATCCTGATATCCTGTTGAAAACTGATGCGTCACAGAGGTCGTCCAGTTTATTTCCAGCATCTGTACAATGGCTAGCAGGATGCTAGTTTGGCTGGCGCTCATTCTCCATCTTTTCCTCAATGTTTAAAGATGTTTACATTTGAGAACCTTGACCTGGCTAGCTAGCAGCTAGCAGCTAGCTAGCCAGCAGAGGAGAGTTTACAGACCAGTGAGTTGATGCTCATCATCCAGATGAGAGACTCAAAGCCACACACCATCATCCAAAGTTAACCACAAAAAGCACCACCAACACGCTGACAGAGAGGCGACTGGAAACGTCTGTGCTTAACTTTTGGATTTAAATAGTCTGAGCACGAGCACAAGACTATTGATGCTTATTCTCATTTAATATTAATGCACTGCATTATCTTTATTTTGTACAGTCATTTTGTCATTTATTTTTTGTATGAAACTTTGAATCCAAATTATTCCAAAGAGCAGCACAAGTATATTTGAGCTTCTGATAGTGCAGCTTTAAAGTCAGCATCTTTTATAGAGTTAGATAGGATAGATCCAGGATGGTCATTAATATTGTTTTTTTTTTAGCATTCTGTGCATCAATAAAGTTAAAAGCTAATTTATTTTTATTTTTTTAACTGGACATCTGAACTGGATAAAGATCCCATATTAGCCTTCTGGCACTATCAATCTTTGCAAAAACCATAAAGTGGACTTGGTGTTGGTTTTCAGGAACTATTTCTTTGGTTAAAAGAGTTCCAACCAGAACTGTTCGGTGATCTGTGGATTATTTAGAGTTACTGAGACATCTGCTCAGCAAAGACATGTTGATGTGTGGTTCCATTTATTCAAATTCAGTTCACCTATATCGCATTAAGGTAAAGACAGATATCAGACACAGAACAGCCCTGTGGGTCTATGTCTACATTTTAAAGGAGAAGTACACCCATTTTAAAAATCCATACGTCATGCCTACGGTTTCAGACAGTCCAGAAATATTAGTAAACATAAACAAATCTCCCAAATACAAAAACTGGATTGCTGAAACTCAGATTTTTGATATAAAGTACAAAGTCTGAAGCTGCTCCATAGACAGTGAACTGGTAGAGGTGTTCTAGATGACACTGAGGGCACAGATACAGAGGAATGTTCTGAGTATATGGGTACATTTTCTGTTTCACAACTGAAAACACTACAATATAATAAACCTCATTTAAGTATAAAAAAGAAAAACATTCTGTGGGTCCACAAAATCAGACTCCCATTCATTGTCTATGGAGCAGTTTCAGACTTTACACTTGATGACATCACAATTTTGAGACTTGTGTCACTGATTTATAGCTTTGAGAGAGAGTAGCTCATGTTCACAAATATTCATTGAACTTTCCTAGGCCTTGGAAGTAACATATTGGAGTTATTAATTAAGGGGTGTTCCCCTTTGAACTAAACGTACATCTGCTGCTATACTAGAGAGTACAATTTGAACAATTATCTTAAACAGGACAAATCAATTTTTGTTTTTTGAAGCATTAAACAATGTCTCACATGAGTCCTAGCTATTGGCACACAGTTAACTTTTAGAGGGGGCAGGGCTTCGGCTCTCATCATGTTCGCTTCTAATGATGAGACTATTTCTGTTCTGCTTGAGTGTGTTCACTTCCTGTGGGTGATGTCATGACCGAAGCTGAAACCAGAATTTCACCATAAAGAGACGACATTTAAAGTTTCTGTACTAGAGCGATGGAATACTTTTCTCTGCAGTACTGCCGTTCAACTTTTTGATTTGAGCTAAAGAATGAACATTTTTTGAAGAAGGAATTTTTCCAGCGTGGTGAGAGAACCCATGGATTAAAGACGTGAGTATGACACCTGTAATGTCAGCTGTCCCCTTGAAACTGTACGCTGTAGACAGGTAGGCAGTTTATTCATTCATTATTCATTCATTCTTCTTGACTTTAACTATTTTATACAGCAGGCGTCATAGTAGCACTAAGAATTATTGACCCTTTGAGAGGCAGCAGTAGCCCACAGGATGATCATATCTATATCAGGAAGGACATTTAAATGTTTATCTCTTTCCATTATGAGATGATATAATTCAATTTGATAAAACATATATACATCTATGGGCAAAAATATACCTCAGTCAAACCAGTGTAGTTGTGTGAGCGTTGTGTAAAAGAGAAGGAAGTACAAACCACATAAACTCAGAAGAAGAAGTTGGAGAAAACTTACGATCCAGTATTTATATGTAATGCATCTTCTGTTTCTTCACAGTTCCGTTTTTTTCTTCACATGTTGCAAGCTTCTTTTTTTTTTTTTTGTCTTTACACAGTGTAGAAGCATTTCTAAGAAGCAGAGTAACGGAGTAACAGTACTGGATGTGAGGATGGGACACACTCTGGGGTTTTTCTGTGAGTACATACAGTAGATACAACTTTTTAAATGCCTGAGTGTATTTTATATTTGATAGTTTCTGTCAGTCTGATAATCTCTGATGAAGTTTCAAACTTTATTTTAGCCCTGAGTCTACTTCTCTACTGTGGACATGCTCAAGGTAATTATATAGTTCTCTATTTCTTTCTCTTTATATGTTCACTTAAGACAAATATCCACTAAATGTATCACTTTTCATCTCATCCTAATTCTATGTTCTGTTTTGTCAAGAGAAAACACATTGACATTTTACATCTTATGTTGGTTTTATAGATGCTGTGCTGACCATTGAACCAAATTGGTCCACTTTATTTACCGGAGAGTCTGTTACCTTCATATGTGACATGAGGGTGGGAAAAGACACCGACTGGTATTACGCAATCAAGAGGGATCATCAAGAATTTCTCCCCTTCAACCCCGATAAGAGATATACATCACAATCTCTGTCTACAGGTTACAGTGGTGCATACCAGTGCATTGGTGCTCACAAGCGCTCAACATATTCAAGAAAAGAAAGTAATAAAGTTTCTCTAACTGTATCAGGTAAGTGATACGTTTTACCACCATGACCAAGTTCACTTTAAGCATTTATTTATATATTTATTTATTTTTATCAGCCATGTTGATATGATCACCTTGTTTGGCATAGTGCTAATACATACTGTATAAATATTAATCTTGTTTATAAACTAGTTTTACATTCAGAAACCTTAAAGTGGAGATAAAACACAATGACGTAGGCATTTCCCATTTACGGATTTTGTGCCTCCTCGGCCCTTCGCTTTGTGACCTGGAAATCAATCTTCATGTTCCATCTCGCAGGGCATCCCAATTCCTAAAATGCATCTTGAGAAGCTAGGAGTGAGGAGGCTTGCTGGAAAAGCTAAATAGAAATATCTGTATAAAAATTAGCCTTATCTATCTATCCATCTATCCATCTATCCATCCATCCATCCATCCATCCATCTATCTATCTATCTATCTATCTATCTATCNCAAGACGGTGTCATCTGGAGTCTTCTTCATCACCTTCACATCATCGCTAGTTAATAAACAACACTACCTACCTACCTACCTACCTACCTACCCATCCCCAACAACATTTGCAAGTCAAAACTACAAGCACTTTTATAAAAACAGACTGTGATCAAAATAAAATGCACACACAGGGATTTTATTCCCATTTGAAAATTTACTGCACAACAGTTGCACCTCCAAAACACTAGTCTGCAGTGAGGTTTCGGTGAAGTGCTGTAAAGTTTAGTTGATTCAAAACACACATTAAACACACATTAAACATGGCTTAATAGAGACAATATCAAACTTAAAGCTATAGTTGGTAATGTTGGAGAGCTAGCAAGATTTGAAAGCGGCACCTCCTCTAAGCCCCGCCCCCTGCTCCCCCTCCTGTCAGTGCTCCGTCCAAAGCCACGAGCCCAGACATTCCTGAACGTGCATCCTTCAGTCAGCGGAGCAGAGGAGAGCCGAGTAAAATAACAAATCCCCCCAAAGCAAACAAATAATTACCTGTCCAACAGAAAGACAGCAACCTCTGCATCACTTTTCAGGCCCTTCAGCTCCCTCAGTCGTCTACACTGTTCAAAAGCTGGACTGATGTTGATGTCTGGTTTGTTCTCTGACTGACTTTATCCAAAGCCTTTCTGCCTCTAACTTTATTTTCTCAGCCTGTTTGGTGGGGTGAGCCATTACAAGTTACACTGGAAGTGGTACTTTTGGCTGCATTTTCTCTGCCATTGTGCAGCAAACTCCTGCTTACTCAGTATTTCTGCTGAGGAGTGTGCTGAATATTTCCGGCAACGGTGACACGTGATGAGTGCGCACAGGGAGGAGGGACGGAGGGGGGCTCAGGCAATACAAGACATGAAGGCATCTGACTGGTTCTTTCCATTCGCACCGAATGGCAGGGATTGGTCAGAGTTTTTACAGGCCTGCAGCTGCCACAGACCTCTGATTTTTTTCATTCCTTTTTCTGAACACATTATGTATTGACTACTCTCAGGGTGGAAGGACCATTTTACCCAGTATAACAAAAAGTGTTTCTGAACAGGATTACCAACTATAGCTTTAAGTACACAAATCAGCTTCACTATAACTCGCAGCATTCACAGACAAACACTTGTCTTTATCTGGACACATTTTCCCCACACAACATGCTAATGTTATTAGCACAAGCCTATGGCATTTTACATTGTATAAATTAGCCTAGCCGCTAGCGGACTTTTCCTCTACTCATATGAAGCCAGGGTCAACAACATTTAACAAGGGAAATGTTACAAAATTCGGCTCTATAACAACTCACAAGGTTCACTGACAAAACAACTGTCTTATACTAAACACGTTTTCCAAACAAATACAACATGGTAACGTCATTAGCACAAGTCTATGGCATTTTACATTGTATAAATTAGCCGAGCAATGAGCGGAGATTTCCTCTACTCATATGAAGTCAGGATAAATTACACACAAGAGTGAAAATGCTATTTTTGTGGAGGCTTTATTGTCTTCACAATTTATTGTTTCTTATCTGTGAAATAAGAGTAAATACAAGCTTCGTTCCACTGAGGGAAATGGTTTCAGCTTACAGTTATAGACAGGTCTGCGTTGCCACAACGTGTAGTTACATTTCTGGGGAGGTGCACGTCAGGCTACGGCTCTAAAAAGTGTTGCTGGAGTGTGTGAGTGGGGCGGAGCTGTGCCGAGAGTGTGAGAGAGGAGAGACACACTGGTATGTGTCATGTAACACGACTTGACCTTATATCGATATAAACAGTGTTGTCTTAATTTTTATCTTGATGGAAAATAAATCAATATATTTTACGTAGTTGTTGTATCGCCCAGCCCTAGGTTCATATAGTGACTGCCATAATTTAAAGCTGTGTTAGAAACTTCTCTGATTGGTTGTTTCTGCCACTCTGTGGTCTGACTCTAGCAATTGCCATTAGTGACAGTAGAAAGAGGAGCAGGGACATGAGTTATTTCTCAGATTATCTGTCTCATGTACTTGTTTTAGAACATTGTGATCATTTCAGCAAATATGACACCAAAGTATTTTCATGAAAGTTTCCAAGTGTAGCTTTAAATTCAG